>NW_008662010.1:33343-75409 GCF_000695815.1 Acanthisitta chloris | reverse complement strand
ATGCCGAAATCCTTCCCCAGGGAAGGAATTCTTTGTCTGACGCACATAATGGGACATGCACAATCTCCTGATGGAGAGGTCCCAAAAAGAGTTGGGGGCTGTTTTGGGGTCCTTGGTGGTCCATATCCCCCTCTGGGGACATGACTGCTGTTTCACCTCGCTTCTTGCAACTGCACAGCTGTACCTTAGGATGGAAGGGGAAGTTAGCATCAAAAAAGCATTACCACACCTCTGTAGGATCTGCTTCTTACTGACTGTTCCCGTTATTTGGTTTGAAATAGTTTAAGACATCACATTCCCAGTTGTCCTGGATGCAATCAACCACAGAGCAACCTAGACAATGGTTGGGTTGCCACAGATGAGTGTTCCTACCAGCTCAGCTGGGGAGCCCCAGAGCTGCTAAGGCCCTACTTGCTATTGTGGAAGCAGTCCTTGGGTGCTCTCCTAGGACCTGCCTCCTCTTTCGGGGTCTGATTTTCTTTTCATCTCACTCTCTTGCTCACCCCAGTACATAACTGATTCCTAATTCCTCATTATATGTCTTACGGAAAAAATTGTATTGGTAAAATTGATAAATTATTAGTTATTCAAACTTGGGGGCAAGTACTATAAATTCTCAGTGCATGAATGTGTTTTGTAGAGACATTGAGCAAAGTGAGCCAATTCTGTCACTGACTTTACTAAACCTTAGCCTGACCTGGTGGATATCACTGAGGCCTGTATTAGCTCTCCCACCCTTCACAGCAATACTGAATGAATCTGTTCCATGGAAGTCTTTACTGAACTTCTATGAGTGGTTTTATGTGCCATGACCCTCCTTGATATCAGAGGGCACAAATGATGTCATTGTGGATTTAGCCATACAGAAGCAATTAAAAGAACAAACATGGAATAACTGGACAACTTAATTTATGTTCTTAAAATGCCACAAATGAAACTACTGTGATGCACAATCAGAGAACCTCTAAGGATAAACATTCGTAGGCTATTTCCATGGTTACAGCATGCTGGAAAAGTAAATCCTTACCTAAACACAGCATGCAGGAAGAGGTATTTAATTCCTGCTTTTGCTTAGTTCTGTCCTTGTACAGCTTTAGGATTGCTAGTTTATGGAATTCCATCACATAGACTTTTTGTGATAGGGAATTTTCATCTGGAATTAGTGGCCTCAATAAAAGATGAAATTCCCAAAAGCCCAACATCTGATGCACTTGGCCATGTGCACACTCTCAACACCACTCCTGTTCTTTGTCACATTCTGATTTCATGTTGCAACCCTCAGGGTGCTGAGGATGGCTACAGATTTCTCCAACACCTTTGAGAGGCTGTGAAAGGGAAATGCAGCTGTGGCTCTTTGGTTAAGTACTCCAAGAAAGACCTTTGGCTGTTTTTCAGATGCCACTGTGTAATTACAACAACATCTGTAAAAGGAGGTCAGACCTATCTTTCTGCCATGCTTTATTACAATGAAAAGACTTTGGAATATCCTTCATGTAGATTCAACACCCAGTTACTGGTTATGGATTTGGCATTGTTCCCTAGCAAATCACAGCCTGATTCTTTGCCTCATGGTCTCTGTTAGCAGTGGAATTTGTATCTCTGTTGGCATTTCTTTTATTCTTAGTAAGTTAAAGAGATGGAGAAAGTATATTCTCTCATTTCTAAATGCACACACACATCAAGCAAGTTCTCTGGTTTTACCATCACCAAAGATAAAAGAGGAACATGTGTGGTCATTAGGGCTTGGAAGTACTTAACAGTGTGCCCTCTCTTGGGGTAGGTGTTATGGTAGAACACAGAGGGTACGGTACAAATTTCCCTCTTCCTTTGAGGTTAATTGCAAGTGATGTCTTATGGCTAAGGCTTTCAAAAGCATTCACTGTTTTTAGAAGATGTAGTTCAGCAAAGCTTAGAAATGGCTCATCGCATCAAGTTGGATCAAGTTTCCTAAAAAGCTTGACTTTCAAGGCATCTCATTCCAAATGCAGGCAAAATACTTCCAAAATGTTGGTATTCTATGTGTTTTCAGGTGAATAAGTTGCTTATAAGTATAAACTTGCATAAACTTTCGAGAAAATTCAGTGCTAAGAACTCCAAATGGCAGCAGTATTTTATTTCTTATGTGGGTTGGTTTATCATATTATTCTGGAAGTAGTTCCATGGGTGGTGTGGTAGGAGGAGGTTTGGAAAGAAAAAGAGCTGAGAGTTTTCACTAATCTATTTATAGTATTCATTAATTGATTTTATTCTTGTGGTTAGCCTCCCATTAAAACCCATTTGAAGCTAGAGTGCTCTTGTCTATTAAGGTACTCACTAAGGGTTTTAAATTACTTTGATCGTTTAAGAGAAAAATTATGCTTATTTCTTAATGTGTCTTGTTTTTAGGAAATTTTGCACTTTTTCCTCAGTCTGTAATATTCTTTCTAGAACTGCTGAGATTCTGAACTAATTCTGAAGAGGACAAAGAGGTTAAAATCAAAAGAAGTGCTTGCCATCAGTCTTAAGCAGTTTTGGACACTCTAAGGAAACCTCACAATTTAGCTTCAGTTCTGCCTCTTGCATCTGCTCACAACAAAATTCTCATTCTACTTTGCAGCCGAATTTGACTTGTGAAAGTATCTTCCATGTCCTTTAATGAAATCTCTTTTTATGAAGATATCAAGGGAAAGAAGCAGTTAGGAGCACTTTTCATGATGGTATAAATTCCCACATTATTCATGCTTCATTGGACTTATTCTGCAAAATCAGCATTAAGAATATGTACCTTTAACATACTGATAATATTCAATAAGTAGGCAATAACATCAGTGACATTTGCAAAGCCTGACAGGCTTGGGCCTCTCTGCTTTGACATTCATAGAAATGAGACATCTCTTTCTTAGGCACTAGTGATTCAATGACCTTTTTTCATATTTCTCAGACTTCTGTTATTTTTGCCTGTTCTTTGTGGTCATTGTAAGGAAACAGCAAAATACTTGATTTTTCTACTCTTTCCTCCTGTCTTAGAACAGTCTTCCCCTTCTAAATGAGACTTCTGTTGTGGGTTGCTAAACATTTTGGGTATTGGAGAGTTGGTTTCTGATTAGAGCTGCCCAATGAAGAATCAGTGGCATCTGGAAGTGAAGGGGTTCTGGTGATTATTTTTCCCTGCCTTGCAAAATGGAGTAGATGGCATAGCACTGCTCATGGAAGTCAGCAGAATTGGCCTTAGACCTTGCTGCAAACTCTCCCCTTAATCGAGGAATACTCCTAGGCACTGCCAAAGGCTATTTATATTTCATTTTTCACTATAAAGCAAGGTAGAAGACTGACAGCAGTGCACTACTATTTTGTGGTAATTGATCTTTTTCAAAGCACTTTGGCTTTCTCTGAAGAGCTGTCATGTGGTTCTGGACCTTGTTATTGCTATAGGCACATTGTACTGTTGTTTTCAGCAAGTGGGCATCAAGATATCATGGTTTTGAACTACAGAATTACCTTTATTCTGCATTTATTCTGATGCTAGATGGAATATTAATGGCAGGACCCTTCTGGCAGGGTAAGCCACGTTATCAGGAAATGTGTAATTGACTTCTATACAGAGTCTGAGGGAACAAAGGCAACTTGGAGATCAAGAGCCCTGTGCCTGCCTGCCAGAGCAGTGTGATTGCTCTCAGCCTGTGATCCTTGCTTACACAGAGTAGTACTGTGTGTGGTTAGCACTCGAGGGCTAGTAGTAGTGACTGTAGTTTGATCAGTGTAAGTGGTAAATGGCAGAGCAATTCTATCTCGTGCTGTTCATCAGCCTTCCTGCACATCCATGGAAAAAGAGCAAGGAAAGGTACTCTAGTACTCAGTTCGGCAGATGTACATAGGCAGGAGCCTAACAGGGAATGGGAGACAACAGGGGAATGCTGAAAATTCAGTACATTGCAACCACTGTCAGATACACTGAGGAAGGACTGTGAAATCAGACTAAAATGTTTTGTGTGGGTATTGCTTATTGAGGGGAAAATGTTTCTTGCTGAGAGGGAAAATGTTTTGTTTCTTCTTAAACTGTATTTGTAAATCAGATCAAGAGAGTTTTGTATGAACATAGTGAATTAATGATGATTTTGACACTGTAAATGTGAAGCTCTCAATTGTTCAAGTATTGTAAAGATCTAAATTACTCAGACCTTATCACAGTAAATCCATGTTATGATCTCTCGTATTACAAATCAAAAGACAGAAGGGAAAAATACAACTTTTACATAATACTATTCATCATGACAAATGTTCTGTATGAAAGGACATAACATGCTGGCAATGCTTCAAGATTACCCAGAGGAGAAGCAATGGACAGACTGTGGAACTAAAGTCATTTCAGAAACAATTCCACATCTTATTTATCCCTTGTGTGGAGCAGCAAAGCTATAAAACCCTCCAGCACAGTCACTTTGTGCATTTGCTTAACCTACTGACCTTAACTCTCACCCAACTCATGTCTCATGTTTCTGAGCATGGAGGGAGGATTTCTGTGCAGCTCAACACAATATGCTTTGGAGTTTCTCTATTAGAGATTACTTCTTTCCCAGCTCTTGAACAAAGATAATGCCTACCACAGGTGTGAGCAGGTCAGTGCAGTAACTCCCTGTCACTGTCTCCCCCAGGGAGTACAGCTATGTGCTGCAGCGATCAAGTGTGAAGGACAGAGCTGTGTTAGAGCACTGGGACTCTGCTGGTGGTCACTGGCAAAACAAATCTCTGTGACTGATATATGAGGCTGAGCTGGTTCAGAACAGCTGAATGTCCCACTGCATAGCTCAGTTCTCACCAGTGAAATAGCGTGTTATGGACCTTAGAGATCATGTAGTCTCATCCCCTGCCCTGGATAGGGACAACTCTCACCAGACCAGGTTGCTCAAGGCTTTATCTAACCTGGCTTGGAACCCTCCCAGGGTGGGGGCAGCCACAGCCTCCCTGGGCAACCTGTGCCAGTGTCTCACCACCCTCACAGGAAAAAATCTGCTTCCTAATATCTGATCTATATTTCCCCTCTTTCAATTTATCCCCATTACTCCTTGTCCTTTCAATGCATTTCCTAACACAGAGTCCCTCTCCTGCTTCCCTGTAGCTCCTTCAGATCCTGGAAGGTTGCTACAAGGTCTCCATATAACCTTCTCTTCTCCAGGTAATGATTAACTCGTCACAATTAGCAGGCTCCAGTGTGCCTGTCCCCCTAGCCTAACTTATTCCAAACACCTTCACTGGATTGCCTTGTAGCACCAGAAGAAAAAGATCTCCCTTCACCTTAAACATACCTTTAAACAAGTTTGAGATTTTATATATATATAAACTTATGGCTTAAAATTGAGAAAATGAAAACTATTTGGTTTTAGCTATCTAGAGTATTACATTTCTTTAAATTCCTCATGTTTTTCTCTTTAATGAAAAATAATGTATTTAATTGGGCAAAAGGTTGGTGGCTGACACTCTTACAGATAGAGAACATTCCATGGCAAAAACTAGTTCTCTGGTCGGGGTATGATTCTGACCAGCCTTATTTTCTGTAGGGGAGGTAATCACAGTATTATTTTTCTAGGTAATATATTTATATCATTTTTCTTACAGCAAATCTGAGATCATCCATAACTCTTCAAAATCCCATTCCCCAACACTCAGATCTCAAGCGATTAATTTTAATATAACAATAAGCCTTTATCTTATCAATTAATATCAATATCTTATCAGTCTTTCAGGGAACCACTGTAAATTTGATACTTAAAATCAGGGAGATGCCAGGATTTGTGTTTGCCTTTCAGATTGCATCCTGTCATGGGCATCTTTTAAAGTTCACCTTATGACTAAAACCATAACTTATGTTTCTGTTGAATTCTAAAGACCATTGAGCTTATTTGTATTTCACTTCAAACTGCAGTTCCCTCCGCTTGTGGAGCTCTGAAGGAGCCCTGTGAGGCCTCAGCTTGGGCCAGCTGGCACTGAGTTAAGGCTGTGATGTGTTGATAATGATCATACTTCAATCAAGGGTTGCTTTGAGCTGTTGGGCTCGCTTGAACATGAACCTAAGACGCAAGTTCATGTGACTAAAATCTAGGAAATGGTTCACTTAACCATTGTGACTATGGAGTTTCTCAGACTGTGCAGCTCCTGTAAAAGTTGAGAAAAAAATATCAGCAATCTCTCATTGTACTGGAAAAAAGAGTAAGGCTTTCCTTCTTCCAGAGTGTTTTAATGAAAGATAAATCTATAAAGGAAACATCGCACTGAGATGAAGATCTGCACTAGCTTGCACCTGGAGCCTCGTTCATCTCTGTGGGCTGCAGAGCTGGATTCCTGGCTGGCATGTTTGTGTTTGACAACCCAGAGGCCTTGCAATGTGCCATGCAGAATGGGCAAGGACATACCACAACTTATAATGATTTTGCCCAAGTCAGTGCAGAAAATGTATTTAAATCCAGATTACCCAAGATGTGCCTTAAGAACAGAAATGTCTTTGCTCTTGAGTTGCTGATGTAAATGGTGTTCTCTGGGAAAAGCACAGATTCTAGTTTCAACACACAATCAGCGTAGAGAAATTTGGTAAGCAAGAAGCATTGCTGGTGGCAGACGAGGCAAGAGGAAAGTCTCATTAAGTCTGAATATTGGGGCACACAGTGATAATGGTCTTGTGCATTGTTAGAGATTTCTTTAGTGTGTCTAGAACATGATAGATTATGTAAGTCTGTGTTTATTGAAAGAACAGCTACCATTAAAAGCCAGTGTAATAGCTGAGTAAATCTTCTTGCTGCAGAGAGAAAAAAAAAAGTTTGGAATATTGAAACAATGCAGTTTCATCCCAAAGTGAACCATAATTCCTAGTGTTGAATGTATGACCTTAATAGTACAAAACTTGCAGAAAGCTGTAGTTTGACTTTCTGTGGCTTTGCAACTACCACCAATGTAAACTGATGGCATTACTTAATCACCTGAATTTAATTTATGCTAATAGAGCTTACAATCCTGAAATCATTTCTTTATAAAACTAGAGGGTTTGAGTTGGAAAGAAGCAAAAGTCAATTGCAGCGATCCCCCAGTTGTATACCTGAGTTAATTTAGTGAAGAAGCATGCAAACTGCTTCCCCAGGCTTGATGATCTCCAGTCTGCTCTCTTTCATGCCCAGAGCATGTGCTTTGGTTCCTTTATAGGTTGTGCTAGTGGTGCTCAGTGTCTGCCTGAGGAGGAAGGAATTGTGGTCATTGTACCTGCTCTGCCTGCAGGAGTGGGCACTGGTGGTAGCTGGGCACTTAGCAGTGTTTTCTGCCTGCAGGATCACTTCAAGTAGAAATATGAACCCAACTGTGGACAGAAGAGGTGTCAGGCCTGGGCAGGCTGAGAGATGAGCTGATGTAGCAGTATGAGAAAGACCTCCTGTCCCTGCCAAGCTGTGATCTTCCTTTTACCTGTAACAGACTGGGGACAGCATCCTCCACAGTCTACTGCACTGGCCAGGGGGGTGAGGGGAAGAGAAGATGACCAACTTGGTCCTATGTCCATTTATTTCTCTCTACACCATCTTTGAGAGTCCTACAGCTGTCACATTTGCCACTCTTCTCACCCTACTAAAGGCAACCTCCTTAGTCTTTTGAAACAGCAGCAAATTAAAGCTTTTTTTGAAGGCTGCAGACAAGCTAATATATATTTTATATGTTCTGTGTACATACATGCACTAGCATATCCTTCAAAGTTGAAAGGAGCCCATTTGAAGGGAAATTAATATCTTTGCAGATCAAAAGAAGAAATTAAACTTTTGTTTCTGGTTTTAAGGGGAATTTTTAAAGTAATATCAAAACCTTTAAGGTCTTTCAAGTGTGTTCAAAATGCTGGCAGCTTATCTCTGAAGTCCAGCTCTAGGAGTTGGATAGAAAATTCACTTGCTACTCATTATCATTTCATCTGTTTGAAGATGCCGCAATTGTAATGAACCAATTGTTACCAATAGCTTATCTACAACGTGTTATCAACATATTTTCCCTTTTCTTGTGGAATCACACAATCTTTTACATCTGTAAGTGCCAACAAATGTATTTCTCAAACTCCTGCAAAGTGCATTGTATGGCTGTGGTTTTGAAGTTTCATTTATCAGCTATACCTCCAATGACCACATTAAGGGTGATAGGAGTCATGCCCCAGTGGAGCCATCTCACTCAAAATGATGCACTTGATACTTAGTTCTCAGTGTGAAGACACTAGACAGGGATTTTCAGAGAAATTCCCTTTATTAGTAGCCATCTGTCCCAGTTGGCTGAATAGGTTTTAATTGACACTTCTACTGGGCTGAGTTGCTTGGTAAAATTTACTATTTTTATAGTTTATTAATAACTGCTGTATCTGCAAGAAGCTCTGGTTTCTATTCCAGCAGCTCCATGCAAAGGATTGATCAGAATAATGGTATTGGCTTAAAACAAAAAGAAGTTATCTAAGCCTTGGTAGTAGAAAATGTCTGCAACTCAGGAAATACTGGGAAAAGACCTCCATTAAAGAGTGACAATAAAATTAGCATTAGACTTGAATAAAAATTTTGTGGAGGATAATCTACTGTTCCTTTAAGATGTTGACTTGATGGAGAATTCCCTGACAAATGAGTTTATCCATTCTAGAAGTGACCAATGGGTAAATGAGCTCAGAATCACTCTTTTTCCATCTCCAACTTAAAGCTCTTTGTGAGCAAAGCACTCTCAGGCAGTCCTGTTTCATTTCCTGCCAGTTAACACTCTTCTGGTCACTGAATGGGTGCTGAGGAGCAAATCCGTCCTCTCCCTTCTCCAAGCTCAGTGATGCACTTGGCTTCCAGGCTCTCACCCTCTCTAGATGGAGAATTTTATTCTGTGTAGCTGTTAAGGCAAGGATATAATTTTGCTAGGAATCAGGACCTCTGTGTGTATGGCAATGGCAGGAAGATGGCTTTTTTCTGCTTTAGGATGTTTCAGGCATTTAAATTTTTGGTGATTCAGAAGCTAGGCATGAGGAGTTTAAATTCACTGCATGATCAATGGAAAGAAATTATTGTCTCTGGGAGGATAAAGGGGTGAAACAACCTTTTCTGATTCAGGACACTTCAGCGTGGGTCCATCCAGGTGCTGCATGAAACTTGCTGTCATTCTGCTGGAGAATGTATATCCTTTCAGAGGAGTAAATGCTGGTTGAAATAAAGGTTGAAATTGGTCATGGATTTGTGATGTTTAGGTTTCAAGTTTATTGAGAAACAAACTGAACACACTGGAATAATAGAAGAGGGATGTAAGCATCTCCTAACTGCTAGTGGCAGTGTCTGAGCCTGACAGCAAAGTTCAGTCTTGGCTATTGCATTATTACCTATGGAATATATGAGGAGGTACAGAAAACTTTCCCATGCTAAAATAGGAATCCAGGAGAAAGAATCAGATTTCCTCCCCTTTTAACAGCAGAAAAGAAACAGTGTTGTAAATGGGAACTTCCATAACAGAGCCACAAAATAAACCATACTGCAGGAGGTAGTGTAAGCTTCTGAGGATCCACATGAAAAAAACATATTTATAGCCATCTCAGACTGAGGGAAGGAAAGAAAAGACTGGATTCTTTGCAGTCAATCTGGCACAAACTGAGAAACATAACACCATGGATGTTATGGAACAAATTCATTATTTTTTTAGGATATAAAAATCATCTTAACATTGCAGTGGTTGGAAATGTTCTTCCACTTGTAAGGGATTGCCCTGCTACTACTTAAAGCAAAAACAAAGAAACAAGCCATAAAACTTGTATCTTCTCTAAACTTGAGTGGTGTTTTTGCTTCTTAATTATGTGGCATGATAATAGTATCTGAAATTTTAATTAAAGCTGGCAGTTAACATCAAAAAGATCAATACTCCACAGAAGAAAATGTGTCCTTTTCATACTCTTTCACTATGGCATCATGTACTATGGAAGAGTTTGATCTCTATCTAGGTGTTCTCAATTTGCTTTTTTTTGTATCTTATGCTAAAAGATGCTAATCAGTAGGATTTTGCATGTGTTTGGATCAAAGACTATTCCTCAACCTCTTTAAATCCAGTTTCTATGCTATACACTGTTTCTAGGTTCAGTGGGAAGGGTTTCAGTGCCATTTATATGCAAACACGACCTCATTATCCCATGTAAATTGCTAGTTGAGTGGGGGTGGGCACGGATGCCAGTACCCGGGATGCTGCGGATCCCTTTGGCAGCTGTTGGGAGTCCAGCAGGAGGAAGCATTGAGCTGACTTGTTGTGACATGACTCAGGTGAAATTGGTGCTAATGAACAGAGCCTTCCATTGGCTTCTGCAGAACAGGAGCTAATGACTCTCGTATGTGCGCTGCAGACACTGCCGTGGTGTCTCACATCCCTCTGCATCACCCTCACCAGTGGTGGGGTTAGCAAGACGCTTTTTTTGTAGGTGCTCGGAGTGTTCTGGTTCAGCACACTTGCACCACTGCAATTAGGCTGCTAAATCTCTTCAGAGCTGAGTGCTGAGAGCAGAAATGGGGAGGCAGAGGAGGTGCAGCAGGATTCACGGCCTCAGGATGCCCAGCAGAGAAGAGGTGATACGGGAAAGCAGCCCAGCTTCCAGGTGGTGGGTTAATTTGTTTAACACCAGCACCCTCTGAGCTCCATGTCTCAGCACAGTGTGTGAGCATTGCAAAAGACAGTGTTATACAGCAAACACTCCTGTTACCCAAATGTTGAAGTATACTTAGCTCATCTCTCCAACAACATGGGGCTATACTGGGCATACACGTAGTAAGAACCCTTCTGATGTTCATACGAATAGACATGAAAGAGAATGAAGAAAACCACAGCTTAACTCAGGGTTAACTATATTGTGGTGCAAGATCCATGTGAACTTAAGTTTTCCCTTACAAAAGCCAGACAGAGAAATATCTGTGCTCTCACTAGAATGTGTTTGTTGGACAATATATTGTGTAAGAAGCACCGATAAGCAGTCAATACCCATAATTAATACCATAATAATGCCATAATTAACAGTTAATACCCATAGAACCCATACTAAAAGTTCCTTCAAGGTGTTTCAAGACATTTGTAATAAAGATTGAGATCTACTTGTACACAGTCCTATACTTCCAAAGCAGAAGTGTTCTGCAATGCCACACCGATATTCTAAGTTCTTTTTGCTTCCATATAATGTAAACATATATTAAAAATATACTGAGAATGCACCTGCCCCTGCTACACATGGCTCAGACACTCACAACCTGAGTAGTCTGCTCAGTGTGCCTTTGAGGTGGATAATGTATCTGTAGGTGGTTTAGTTCCAAAATAAAATAAAATCTAAAAAACCCCGAAAACAAACAAAAAAATTTTGGCACTTGTTTCCATGTCAAAGTGATCTACACATCCTCTGTTCCTCAACAGACTGAGATTGCAATGAAGCCTTGATAGAAAGTAATGACAAGGTTCAGAAACAGCCACGGAAGAAATGAGGAGAGCAGAAGGAGTCCTTTGAACTCAGGGGAGGCCTGAATGGAGTGAAAATCCTCACTATTATCCCAGCTGGCTAATAACAGCAAAAGGTTAGAGCAATATAGTAATTACTCAAACTTACAACTGCTTTTTCCCATTGGAAGCTAACAGCAGCTTTAAGGCATGAATAAAACATGTTGGCCCAAATCTATTACCTTAAGCATCTCCTGTAGTTTTCTAAGATCTAGGGACATAATGTATATTTACTTGCTTGATGAAACTCTACTCATCACAGATAAATCCTCACTGCCTAATTAGGATGCCTAATATATTTTGATGCTTCATATATTTCCTCTTGCATATGCTTAAATGAGTCAAACCTTGAATTCAGTTACACCAATCTAAATGCACAATGAAGTACTTGATTTCAACTGCTTATTCTAATGCATGGCAATGCAGGAAACCAAACAATACAGCCAGAAACATTATTATTTTTCTTAATTAGGCAAAAGGATATAAGAAAATGCCTCTAGAAAGCTTTCTACAAGTTTTTAATTATAGGCTTTCTTCTGCCAATAATCTTGAAAATCAAACTTCCTTTGCAATATAACAGCAAATTGAATTTAGCCTTTGTATTGATTGTCCAGGTGTCTGTTTAGATTTTTGATTACTGGAATTCCCACCTAATGTCTGTTCAGCAGTTTTACCAAATTAACATGATCTGAGTTTCACTTGTAGCAATTAAAAAATCTGCTTGCTGCACACTCATTCTTGACTTTGTAAATGGAATGTAGTTATGTGCCCTGCATTTAAATAAATACATTTATACACTGATACCTATGTTTTCACAGAGTATATATAAAATGTAGATGTCATTAGGCTGAATCAATGCAAATATTAGAATAAAGATTATAATTCTGTTGGACCTTACACGTGAATTCATCTCTTCCTAATCTGGTTTTTCGTAAACAATATTTCAAGTGCCTGTTTTCTGTGAGTCCCAACTTTTGAAGTATTAACGAATGGTTCCTTCTGCCACTGCTTGTCTTACTAAAAAAAGCAAAGTCAAATACTTGATGGTGATGTTTAAGATGCTAAACTGTTGTTAGAATTGGTTTTAAAATCTTTTTTCTCTTCTCACTTGTCCCAGTTTATTCTCCTTTCTTCTGAGATTATTCAAAGGGTTTCTTTGGATGATGCCAGTGTTATCTTGGGACAAAGAACTGGGCAGTGACTAAACTGCCTCAGAATGACCACACTGAGACTGCACCATGTTGTATTCCTGTGGCAGTGGTGACAGGCAGTGGGCAGAGAGAGGCCCCAAATTCCTGCCTGAAAACATGTACACAATGTATACAGGAACTGCAATGTTCCCAAGTATCTACATGTGGAAAAAGCTAATTGTGTATATGTCTTGCTGGTGTAGTTTCTCTATCTGTAACTAGTGCAAATTAATTCACTTTATTCATTCTAATTCACCCATACCAATATTGGGATAACACACTAATGGGCAGTTGCAAGTCTGTTGTACAGAACTTTAAGACAAAGTGTTAATCTTGATGGGATTAAGCAGAAGCATTAAAATTAATGAAATGATTGCATCTCAATTTGCATATTCAAATGAGGCTAAATCATATGCCCAACAATAGTATAAGCGAAAGATTATGATAATAAATTGCATTATGTGAATTAATGAGTGGCTAGCCCCACTTGATAAGGTCACAGGAAGTCCCAGTGCACTTATTACTAGAATTTATCATTCAAGCATGTGTATGCATTCAATTATTACATCCTCTTTTAACCAGCACATAAACTTGGAGAGCACTGAAACTTTTCCTTGTCTGTAGGAGAAAACTTCCTTGTGCAGGACACGTCAAATCCTGAGAACAGGAGATATACAGACAGGTTAAAAGATATCTGTCCTTAGAATTTGACTCAATAATTCATTTAACCCTACTTTATAGTGTTAAGGTTTTATGGCTTACACAAAACATATGAGAGTCAGAGTTAGAATAGCCATGATGAGAAGTCAGTAAGTTTGCTTTATCCTTCTAGCTGTATTTGTTGATTTTCCAGCAGCCCAGTCTACAGACATGTTTATTCCAGGCAAAACTGGTTTTCTAGCTGTCTGCTAGTACAGTAAATAATAAAGTTTTGCATGGGTCTTTGAGCAATTTTACATTACATCTAATATTCATATTTAGTAATTTCTCTCTGGAGTTCTCAGAAGGTGTAAGAAGACATTGTTATTCTGACTCTGATTTCTGGGAAGGGTATCATGATCTTGTTGGAGGTGGACAGGAAAAGATTTCTGTTTTCCTACCACCAGTGAAATGTAATTTCAAGCTCTCTGATTTGTGTGAATAAGAGTCCCCACTGTCTGTAGGCATTCACACAGCTGGGAGGCAGATGATTTCTCACACATGGACACTTCAGCAGTGTTGACTGAAGAGACATCTGTTAGGAGGACATACATGTATATGAGACCATGTGCCTATAAGCCTGTAGAGGAGTTCACTAGCAGGTGAGACACAGTCAGAGCTGATCAGTTGCTATCAAATGGAACCAAATGAGCTCAAAAACTTCTGTGCAAGAACTCAGGTGCACTGTCTAGTCTGTCTGGGCTTGTGAAGCAGTTGTGGAGCATGTTCCTTTGAGAAGTTACTGTCCAGATGAGGGCCAGAGCTATTGTTTCTCTGAGCCTTTCAGGTAGAAGTGAATATAGAAGAAAGCTCATCCACTGCTTGAGGAGGTGTAAAAAGGAGCTGGAAAAAACTTGGCACGACATTTTAGATACTCTGGGTGTTGCCATCAGTTCACATTCACTTCCCATTCACAGGACTGCTGTGAATCAACAGCCACTGCCCTTACTCAAAGCTCCGGGGAGTGATGGCTGTGCTGGCCACAAGCTGAATCAATGAGATCCTCATTCCATCCAGAGGATCAGATAACTTCAGGCAGCTTTAGGGAGGCAGAAATGTTTTGAGACTTTAGGCCATAAATTGTACAGAACAATAGCCACTCAGCAGTGTGGTGCCTTGATTCAGAACTATCAAATTAACTTCAGTAAAAACATTCTCTAATGAATTAATCATAGGAATACACATTTTACTCCCAGAACAAAACAGAGATGATCCAATTAACCAATTTCTACTAAGGCCTACAATTACTTTATTAGGGCTTTAAAAATGGTTTCTACAAAGCAGTGTTTATTCCCAGATTGCTGCAGCTATCAGACAGCACTAAGACCTGCTGTTGAGGCCTCTGCTGTCCCTCATCTCATTAAGTGTGACATAAACACCTTTGATGAAATGAAACGGTAAAGTGCAGCAAATGGAGTAAGCTCTTTCTCTACTCAGCAGTGCCCTGCTACATGCTTACAATCTGATTTGCTGGCCTCTATTGACAGATGATAACATGTTTTGCCCTTGTGCCAGCCAAAGATAGCCATTTAGAGCCTCTAAATAATTAAGTATTGATTAATCAACCTAGAAGCATATAGAAATTTTTTACCCAAGCTTTTGTCCATTCTTAAAGGTCTTATTACTTCTGCCAGAGGAAGCAGAGGAAGCATACGCCTTCTGTAGCTGTCAGGGGCTTAAAAATTACAGCTCTGTGCTGCTGAGGGATAAACAGCACAAGCATACTCGACTTTTTGCTTTGCCATGCTGCTTGCCCACAGTGTCAGTCAAGAGAGGTACCCAAATTTTATAAGCCACTAAGCAATTAGGGGCTGAAACTCCGTTTTAGATGTTGGCCAACTTGAATCTAGGGGTGGAAACTTGTGGTGGTTAATATGACTCATTCTCTTTTGGCACATTTGGATTGAAAAAGCCTTCACTTCACAGGTTTGGGGCAAACTTGTTCAGAAAACAAATCATCCTGCCTGAAAGCTTTTTGTCATGGGTTGTCTCAAGTGTGGGGCACATGTATGTGAAAAATAAAGCTTACAGGATATAAGAGAGACTCCAGTGAAGATGATGATGACTCTTAAATCATTATTGGAGTATAATCTCAATAAGCTACTTGATTCTTCCCATCTGGGGAGGACTACGATTACATTGAGCTAGTTCATTTCTCTTACCCTAAAAACTGTACTTGCCCTATAGATGGTAAATAATTTACATGTATAGGTTGATGAGATTCCTCATGTATCACCAATTATCAAAATTACATTTACAGCAGGTGGATGGGTTTCATAGTATTAGAAAGGAATTATTTTAGTGTGAAAAATGCATCTTTCTTGGTGTCTACATAAAGTGTAAAAAACCTGAAAGTTCATTTGCCTGGAAATAGTTGTAACATCATGGTTGGGAAGCAGGAACTTCATAGACCTGGAGATGACTAAGGGTATTGTATATCAGAACCAGGCAGGAAGGAGGTGCCAGATGTGGTTCAGTATTAAAAGGGCTGGGCAGTGGGTAATCTGTTAAGAGGAGGATTTGGTAGGATATGCTTTTCTTCCCTATTTCTCAGGCAAGAGATGTTAATAGCTGTGCAGGAATGAGCACCATTCAGAGAACACTTGTCATGTCTAATACTACAGATTCTTAATTTCCTAGTTCACTGGACTTTTCTGTCATGTAGGTGTTGAGTTACATTCAGTGAATGCAGGTAGCAGTTTCTGTAAGGCATATGCAAGAATTTAGAAGCACTAATACAGCTTGAATCAAAATTATGATAAAAGCAGTGAAAGATGTCTCCTTATTTCCATGCATAATGCAGCTACCTGATAGTATCATGTTATGTTCAGGAGTTGGAATGGACTGTAGTGATCATCTAGTCCCAATCCACTACCCTGGGCAGGGACACCTCCCACCTGAGCAGGTTTCTCAATGCTTCATCCAACCTGGCTGTGAACACTGTTCCACAGCCTCCCTGGGCAACCTGTGCCAGTGTCTCACCACCCTCACAGAAACTTCTTCCTAATATCTGATCTAAATTTTCCTCTTTCAATTTATCCCCATTGTTCCTTGTCCTGTCACTGCGGTTCCTAACAGAGCCCCTCTCCAGCTTCCCTGTAGGATCCTCATATACTATGAGGTCTCCACACAACCTTCCCTTCTCCAGGCTGAACAGCCTCATACTGAAGACATTTGCCCTGTGTGTCCTGGCTATACCACAGTCCATGTGCTTTCTGCCTTGAGGAATACTCAAAATCAAGTTTCTGGTCGAGCAGTATGTGTCTAGTGGGGTTAAAACCAATGCAGCTTCTTGCCCCTGTGGCATTGCAACACGTTCTCAAGGACTTTGTGCCGTTAAATCCATGGCTGGTTTATGTTTATGAGGTGTCTGTGCAATTTGTGCTAATGCAGAAGAAAAACCTAATCCCTTACATTTATGTTTGTATTAAAATACAGCTTAACTTGAAATGTAAATGGCTTGTGTGCGCTGGCAGTTACCAGTGCCATGTGGCATGGTAGCCCCTTCCCAAACAAGCAAGATTGCAGCTCTGCTGGGCTATGGCAAAGTCCCCAGCAAAGGCAAACCTGAGTATGGCTGTGCTGCTAGCAGGAGCCAGGCAGTTTGTGTTGGCAGGGTTTGTATCTAACACTTGGGTGAGGCAAGAGCAAAACCCTTTTGCTGTGATTCTGTGCATAGAGGCAGCCTTTAGTTAGCCACAAATCCCAAGTGTCTCTTCAAACCACAGGACAGCCTGTCTTGAGTTTGAGAATAATGGCAAATGTACCATGGTGTAAAGCAGTTCTGCTAGAGAAATGGCACAGTATGCCTAGACTGGCTGTTGTTTGTGGGCAAGCAATGATTACAGTGTAAGGCTAGGTCAAGATTTGGAGTTTCTCTACCATTGTTGGTAGTCAAGGAGAAGCAGCAAAGGCAGATTATCTGTTTTGGACCTCAAACATATATAGGATTATGTATTATGCTGTTTGTATGTTCTAGTTCAGTCTATTTGATACTGATATTGCTAAAATGTTGTCCAAGTTGTCTGAATACAAAACCAGTAGAAGGTATCAAAATAAATCTAGATAATCAGATTCCTGGGGAGATTCTGCTTAGATGCAAGAGGAAAATTTTTCACAATGAGAACAGTCAACCATTGGAATAATCTCCCCAGGGAACTGATGGATTCCATAACCTTGGATCCCTTTGAGATGCTGCTGGATAGGGTGCTGTGCCGTCTGGTCTACACCATGCTTTTGCCAAGAAAGGTTGGACCAGATGATCCTTGAGGTCTCTCCCAATGTGGTATTCTGTGAAAGTTAATGATAAACATGCAGCTGCCTGGCAGTCTAAATTCAGCCTTGCTGGCTGCTGGCTGCTTAGTCTAAACTCATATGTACTCAAAAGTCACAAGTGATCGCCCAATTCTTTATGAAAAAATTATCATTAATTCCAGTAGTAAGCCACAAGAAGTATTGTTATGAAGAGCCAGGAAGCAATTGAATGGCAAAGTTATGCCAAGAAGCTAAGATGCTAATGTCAAGTAAGAGCTGACAAGGAGATTGGCAGTGTGTTAGAGATTTGCTCTTATGTGGGTGAAATAAAGTCTATCAAAGGCTGCTTTTTGCCCAGTTTTGTCATCCTTAAAGAGCATTTTTGATGCACTTTTCCTGGAGGGTCATGTGTTTTAGAGTTATGACTGGTTATGGAGGAATTTAGGAGGGCTTGTGGCCAAAAGTTGTTGGGATTTTTTTCTTCCTTAGGTTAAAATGTTATATGATTTTTATTTTAGCAAATAGTTCTCACTTAGACCTTCACAGTAACAAGAAAAAAAGCATACCCTACATCTTAAAAAATTCTCCTCTTTAGAGGGTGAATGGCCTGGAACCTGGAAGTAAAGATGATGTCTGTCTTTCATCCACTCACTTTGTTCTCAGTGGTACCTATAAACCTTAACTGGTTATCATCATAAATCAATTCTCCCCATAAATCTGAACTCTTTGATAGTATCTGTAGCACAAATGCTTGACTACTCTGAACTGTTTTCACAGGTTTAGGCTCTGGTTTTGTTTGTCTCTACTGCTGACAGGCCTAGTTTTTATTGCTAGTGACTCAATTTCTGAGTTACTTTTTCCCCTCATAGTTAATTTTATTTATGTTCCTAATCCCTCTAAATTACTTTCCTGTCAACAACTGGAGTTGTTTGGTGATATTCAAGTTGAAGTTTCCTTGGAAAACAAGACAGTAGAGCAATTACAGGTTTATAACATTGCGTGGAGAGTTTGATGCTACTTAAAGCTGTATTTAAGCAAAAGTGCCTCCTGCCCTATCATATGATAAAGATCACACTATCTTCTGTGCCTGTCATACCTTCTGCACCCTTAACATCCTTTGAGGGTAGTGGAGAAGAAAGTAAACTTGCTGTCATCAAACTGTTTCCTGGTACCATAAGGGAAGCATCTGGGACCTCTGAGGACTAACAATTTCTGTCTACACCTCTGAGAACTGGCAATGGTGTGTGATAAACAGGAGAATTGAAAAGCCACATTCCTTTATAATGTGAGGGGGAAGTGAAGATGAGAAAGTAACACTGCTTAAGATCTCAGACTGAGTTGAATTTTGACCAGTACAAGGATAGTTGAATTGTCCTCTTTGTGCTGAGGTTCATTTTAGTCTTCATATCTTGCATTTGACTTGTATCATTTGGATTATTCCTTGATGATAATAAACTTTATGGGGGAGGGTTATTGCAGAAGATGACTTTTATCGATAAGATACTGAGGAAGGTTATACTGAGGAGGGAAAAGAAGCATCAAGATTTAGATCAAGACTGAAATGCTTGAAATTACTTCTGTCATCAATTTTTCCTTCATTCTAAGTTTGGGGGGAAAAGTCTTAGTCTTTGTGCACTATTCTTTGTGCACAGCTTACTTTCTTAATTTGCAGTCACTGAAACTTGGGGTAGAACAGCCACATTTCTGTACCTGATGAAACCCCCTTCAAAGTCAAGAAAACCAACAATAGTAATACTTGAAGAGGGTTTAATATATCAATGAGCCATTCAGTAAATAGTTGGAAGTTTCATTTGACAAGTGATGAGAAGTGAGACCAGTTCCTGAAGAGTAATTGCTGGCAAACCTTTCCCTTCTTTATTCTACCATGAAGCAAAATCCCAAACTGCCTTGTATGATTAAGAGTTACATGAAGCTGCTCAACCTCCTTTTCCAACACTGTTCTAAGGTGGTTGACAGGAAAGTTGTCCTGAGTGCATGTCTAGGCTGGAACTGACAAGAGCACTTTCTGCTGTTGAGCTCAGTGAAAGGGTTTTCATCACTGGGAAAGCAGAGCATTGGCCACTGGGGGAGAAATGGTGAGGTATCAATATTTTCCTTAGTGATCACAGGTATTTGATAGAGCAGGAAATGTACTGCTTTAAATAGAACCAGAAGAAGGAAATACTTTTTTTTTTGCATCCTTGTCTGATGGTTCTTTATACCATTCTTTGCCACAGCATGACTTATTTGTGCTAAACTAAGGAATATGCAGTTTTATTTGGTTGTAAAAATGAAGTATGCAGCTTTGGTCTGTTACCTGGATATAGATTTCCTTCTAAAATATTAAAATCCTTGATGCTACTTACTCTTTCCATTTGAAAGTATTTCAGATCCAAAACCCAATAATGGCATTAGAACTATTGCAAAAAAAAAAAATTAATTCAAGATTCATAGAGAAATCTAAAGAAAAACTGAATAACATAGACATTAAAAAATAATTGTGTATTGATCTTTTTTCAACCTCTGATTTAAATATGCCATCTTGCCACCATAAAGCTTCAGCAGAACTCTGTGTGTGTTTAGATTGGTTATTTAGAAGAAATAACTTTAGAGCAAATGTTGAGGATGTAGATATTTTAGGAAGCAATTAAAAAAATAATCAGCTCAGGCTTTTATCCTAAGATTTTTATTAACTTAACATGTGAGAGATGGTAGGAGGGAAACATATAACAAAAAATAGTCATCTATCACTATGTGAATGTTTTGGAGAGAAGGAAAAACATCTTCAGGCTGTTCTTAGTGGCACTTCCAAGTTACTCGGAAGGAGGTTGTGTTGAGGTTTTGCTATGCTTGGCTTTGTACCTTCCACAATGGGTCCAGCAGTCAAAACTTGGTCAGGAAGACTGTTAGAGAAGGCACACAGAATATCAAGAGGCTTTCTCTCATCTCAGCATTGGTTCAGCCAGGATAAAAGGATTAAAAGACTGGAAGTTGGCAGTTGTGCACAAAGTAAAGATGATTTCCAAATAAGAAATTGCAGCTTCAAAAAGAAAAATACTCAGGGAGTTTGGTATGTCTCAGTCGCACACACACTGCAGCTTTCCTACCCTGGGTTTTTGTGGGGTTTTTCAGATAGAAGCAGACTATACAATAGCAAAGAAAATGTATTTCTGTGACAGTCTCAAAAGCTTCTAATATACTTGTTAAGAGATTATATATTTGGAAGGTTTTTTTCTGTTACAAACAGGCTCTAGTCACAGAGATGACTCAAATCAATACTGAGGGCCAAGTCTCTGCTCTCTGATGTTAAGTTTTTATCAGTGTGAGAATATTGATTCCTGCACAAGTTGGAAGGCAATGGCACTGTAGCAGTTGGAGAACTAGATGTCATCTTTTAACTTTGGTTCTGAATGCTATTTTTTTCCAATCTAGAATGCAAAAGTTGGTCTTGGAGAGTAATTCTTGTGCCTGCTCTGATGCTTTCTGTACATAGGAACCAGTGAAAAAGGTGTCATCTCTGAAAGATCAAGTGGATCTGCTCTCCAAAGTGGCCGTTGCCTTTTTCAGTGAGCAGAGATCGATCAAAAAGCACTTTGTTATTGACAAGAAGTTCTTTTGGTGTGCCTCTTTGCTCCCCTGTGTGATGATGCCATGGCTGCTTCCCTTGTAGGCAGAAATCCAGTCAAATGTTCATAAGTTCATGGAATAGACCTACAGAGATAGACACTCCATTGTATTTTTAAATTTAAATGGGATTTTATGCTTAAACATAAGCTGGTGTTTATTTTTAACCACAATTATAGAAATGGCGCTCCATTTCTTGTATTACATTTTCTTTTAATAACATCTCTTCAAATTCTAAGATGTTTGTAAAATTCCAGTGTGACTTCAATCCTATAAAAATACATTCATCATGCAATCAAGAAGCTAGTTCTTTTATTTGCTATTTACAAACCATTCATACAGAACCATTGTGGTGCTCTTGTTAGTCAACTGAGGCAAACTTGTAGCTAAAGAATTCTCCTATAGTTTTATTGTCTGTGTTTGGGCCAAGGGGAAGATTCTGATAATACTTGTAACCAGTTACACAGAATCAGCTTAATTTCCTTCAGCTTATTTTCCATCTGCTTGATCTTGACATCCTAGCAGGCATTTCATATTTACAGTCCAGCCAAACAAGTGGGTTCATTCAAATCTTTCTACATAGCAGACATAAAATGAAATGATTTTCATCCTTCAGTAGTTCCTGTCTCTCAATAGTATCACAGCAATAGAAATGGGGCACTTGTACTTTACCATTCAGTAAAGGCTAACTAAGTGTGTTTGAAGTACTCTAAGGTTGAGTGACCTTCAATGACTTGTGTGTATAGATTATCAAACATCACAGCTGAACTAACAGACCATGAACAGTGTCCGATTTCTTTCAGGCTAAATAGTGCAGATAATCATAATTATTCTGGGTGCCAGGGTCAAAAGAACTGCTCATCACTTTTCTGGCTTACTGGAGAATCTTTTAAAGTACTAAATGATACATCATCCCTGTCAGTGTGTTATAAAGGAATTAAGCGAAGCAAGTTCTAGAAGAGATTTTTGACAGCATATATCTGATCTGTCTCTGTCCTTTCATTCCTATCTCCTACGGTTTTTTAATGCTGATTACAAGTCTGTCACTCAGGTGCTTTATTTTGTAGTGAGCCAGTTTTCATCTCGAGTGGAATTTTCTCCATTAATCTAAATGGACAGTCTAAGAAGCAGTTAATTAATGCATGAGGTCTGTTCACTGCAGGTGAACAACACTGCCTCATTCTCCAGTTTATGGGGAAAAATGGGTACAACATGTTAATTATATTTTTACAACCAATTCTAGTTTCAAAAAGTAATACGAAGTAGCATAATGTGCTCTTGTGACAGGAGAGTTCCTTACCTATAGCCTGCTTTGCATGCTATTTAAATCTAGCTCACAGCAGCAAGGAGGGATTGACATCATTTGTGATAACATACTGGTTAGATATTTTCTGGTGGATGAGAAGTCTTTGCAGTACACCAGGAAAATATATCTCCTAAGCTCTAATTTATTGTTTCTAAAGTCTTATTATCATGTTACCAAGACGATTCAAAAGAATGCTTAAATAGTTTTATATCCACATGCACATATAGCTAATAAGACTGTCACACCCCATGTAAGTATATGAAGGAATTAACATTTTTAAGACCTTCCTGAGGTTAATATAGCAAGTTGAGAATGGAGTCTTTAATTAAATGTACTACAACAATGGTTTGGAAGGAGAAGGATGGTTATAAAACAAAGGAAAGAAGGAGGAAGTCTAAAGCAGCAGTAAAATGTTACACTTGTGCCAAATGAACACTGGAAAGCGCAGGTGAAATCCCAAACTGACTGCCCAAATACTTTCATGTGCATATTTTCTGTCTCCAGAGCTGCAGCATGAGTACAATAGGATCAAGGTACGCAAAACTGAGCAACAGTCACTCTGACAAACCTAAAATCAACATTTAAATCAACATTTAGATGAAGGTACGTGTACTTTAATCTGTAGAACTAAGAAGGTTGAATTTGTAGGAAATAAAAGTAATAACCATGAGTCTAAAGTAGAGCAGAGGATAACAGCTCTGTGTACAGAAGGAATTGTGAGGTATTTTACTTGCACGTCTGGATAACACATGCTACAGTCCTTGACAAACTGACTGTGAAAGATTATTGTTCTTCTGAATGAACACAAATGTATTTACAGTTCTTTGTTGAAGAAAACAACAACCAATTTGGCTGGTGCAGTGCTCAAATGCTCTGATGGCATGAAGTGCACCCTGCATAAACTGTGAACTCTATTTGAAAACCAAGTTTATAATTAAAACTGGCACTTGTGGGCCTCCAGCTGGTGAAGGCTGTGCTGCTGCCGTGTGGCTCCTGACACCCACAGGATGGTGCTCATTGTCAGACATGGTGCCAGGTTCTCCCCATTCCAATGCCTCAGACACGAAATGGCACCCGGCAGCTTGAGGCCTGCAAATGCTTTATTTCACTGTTTATGCAGAAAAGGCTTTTCGTTGTTCTGATACTATGCCTTTCATTTGATAAGGCAATGATCTTGACTTTCAGTTCTGTGCAGAAATGAACCAGTCTCCTCTGGTTGCTTTTCTGCATGACACTGCAGGGGGGAGTAATTAGGCACTGCAGCATAATGATGCTGATTACAGTGGTCCATAGGCAGGCAACACGATGTTAATGAGAGTGGGGCAGGTTCTCTTGTATGATGTGGCTTGCTGATGGCTCTGCATTGTCATAAAGGGCCCAGACTATTTTGGCCTGATGAGTGTTGGATCCATGCAACAAAATGCTGTGAACGGGAGAATTTGTGTGTTTGGTTACACATGGTGAGAACCCAAAAATGAGACAAAGCTTCCCAAGCAATATGAAATTCCATTTTTGCTCAGTATCAAATGGAAGAAAAACAATTATTTAAATGCTCTATGGTTTGGGGTTTTTTTGTAGTTTCAGGTGACTTAATATTATGTTGTAACTTCAGCTTGGCTTAAACAAGATTTCAGAAATTTATGTTCTGTTTCAAACACTGTGAATAGCGTTAAGCTTATTTGCTCAGTGTGTGACAGTGGTACAGCCCCTCCTTATACCCTGCTAAATGAGCATGAAGACAGACAGGTTTTGCATCACATTTCTCACAGTGTAAGTTGTTATTGATCAGCTGTGAACACAAAGGGTCATCTTGCTCATTATGAAATAACATTGCACTAATCTTTTCTAGCTTATATCGACAAACATTAACTAAAAATGTGAAATGGCAAGCTTTGGATAATTATAATGTTGATGTTTATATGGTACGTCTGCACCCTTAGTGAACTCTCCTGGATATGGAGTTTTTCACCTTCATAAAACTGTCCTTGAAGCAGGTAACAAAATTCCACACTAATCTTAAGTGATAATATAAGTTTAAAAAAAAGTCTTGGAATAGACCACTTATTGCCTTTTATTGCCTTCAGTGATGTCCTGATACAAATGTGGAGAATAAGATAATTCCATTACCTTGAAGGCTCACAGTGTAAATAAATCAGTGTAATGATTAGCTGTGATCTCAGAATTAGAAAGAACAGTGACAAGAGCTATTTTATAGGCTAATATTTTTAAAGTAACTTATTTGTGTAAAGCAATCACACATCAGAAATCAATTCTGGCACACGAACTGTTTCAAAACATTCTGTTATAGTGATAAGAAGGGGATTTGATTTGAAGAATCCAATTTTTAGGTGGAAAACTATGAAACATCTCTGCAGCTGCAGGCAGCACACACACCTGAAGATAAGTCACTGGGTACTTAGGTGGAGTTTGGCATCCTTCTCAGGTTGCCACTGAACTCTGACAGCTAGCAAACACACAAGGAGCTTAGTAGTATATAATGCTTTCATTGCTGTAGCATTTAGAAGAGGTAAGATTATGAAAAGAGCAACATTCTACAAACTTTTTTGTGTGTTATTAATTCATTCTTATGGCTTTAATTGGGTCATCATAGAAATTGTTAAGATAAGCTTCTCTTTTGGAACACTTCACGTGTTTTTTCTTTATTGCTGCCAGTCATGGCTCCTGGTGCTCTAAGGATATTGAGGAGGTTCCTCAGGTCCTCTGGACAATTCTTCAGCCTGGTACAGTAGGAAAGATTCACTCCCTCAGCAAGCTTTAGGAACAATTGAGTTTCCCTGATGAGGCATATGGGTAAACATGCTTAGGCAAACTGAATCAGATCAGTGTGCTGATTCTTTGCTCTTTGCTTCTGGTAGGCAGCACCTTCTTCATCAGAGTAAGTAGTGTCTTTGTAAGAAAATTACTTGTTATAAACAAACTCTGGTGAAGTTCAGAAACTTTTTGCAGAAGTCCTTTGCTGGAGAAAAGATGATTTCTTAAAAGAAAAACATTTAAATTTTTCCCCTTTCCTAAGCAAAAAAAAAAAAAGTCTGAAATTAATCATTCCTCTCCCTTCCCTCCTTCAAATCCAACTGTATTACAGTCAGAATACATTGGAAAAGGTGAAGATTTACCAGAACAAGGAGAAGCAAATCAGAATGCATTTATTTATTTATTTGTGAATAAATAAAAATTCTTCTTCCACTACTTCTCTGGGACATTAATCTTAATACTGACATAAGCCTTTTGTATTTGAAATGAAAATTAGTGACCCCATTAGAATCCAAACTGCTCTATTCATTAGAAGTTGTATGTGTCAAATAAAACTGAAGCTTTCTCTCTGGGCTGTTGTTTGTTTTCCATAACTACAAAATAAGAAAGGCATAAGCCCCTCTGTCTTTCCTTGATTTTTTTGAAATCTTCCCCTGGTGACTATAATCATTAATTAGATTCCTATAAAAGGTACTTAAATTATTTTAAACAAGAAGTTGCACTTTGTTGACTTCAATTAAGCTTAACATAAGCTTGGTACACATGGGGACTTTCAAGAGAAAAATGAATTTGTTAACCTGGAATTTTTTTCTTCAAATTCACAGAGCACTAATCAAAATGACATTGATTTGCTTAGATGACACCTTCAACTTCTTTACTTGAGCTACTTGGCTCAAACTAGCAATTGGCTTTTCTAGCTGAGGATCTAGTCCCTTTCCAAACCAGCCAATCTCTCAACTACTAGTCAGCTATCAGCAGCAATGTTTATTTTACAGAGCCTGATGCAGGATAGAGTAATGCCTGTGGACTGCTGAGCATTGCACATCACTCCTATGTCTTGAATCTGTCTTGCACTTAGTGATTTCAGCTTCTTGTTCCATATTCCAAGTGTTTACAGTGAAAGAGATTCCAACCTAAAGACCCTATGTTACATCCCTTTCATGTCATGCCACAAGGAAGACTTTGGCTACTACAATAGCCACTTGTAGTCATGCACAGCAGAGTGCTGTTGTAACAGAGGCTGAACTTGAGAAATGAAAGTGTAAAGCAGGCTAAACAGACCTTTCTGTTCTTCTCTAGCCAGGTCAGAAAACCTCCTTTAAATACATCTCTAAAGCACCTATTCTATAACCAAGGATGCAGAAATATTCCCTTTGGTTTAAACTGAGAACACTGGAAAATGTGGGAAGGAGTCATCTCAGAAAAGCACAAAGCTGATTTGCTGGCATGGCTTGGTTTGCATAAAGAAGGATGGTTTGGGAGAAGGACAAAGCATAAATAATGCAGTTGAGAAACTGCTTCACTTGAGCTCAGTGAGAACTCAAAGAGCTGCTAAAGCATTCTTGAAACAGCTTTCTCTAAGCCACAAGCTTTCAAAACACTTGAACCTTTTGGATAACCTTTCAGAAAAACCTTTGTCTTGCACAGAAGACCAAAGGTGCTACAAGATGCTACTCATTTCAGCTAAAAGGGCTTCATCTGGTTCAGTTGCAGCATTAGAAACAATCTTCTCTTAGCAACTGATCAGCATGGAATTTCAGTTGTGTCTCTGCTCTTCTTCAACCCAATGTGTTGCATAAGAGAGTTTGGGTTGTCAGAACACAGCAGGGAGCGTCTGCAGGACAAATCCAAGCCAATTGCAGGGCTTTACATTGGGGAAGCTCCAAGTTTGCCATGTGCCATGTTTGAGACAAGAAACTTGCAGGAGGCACATGGCTGGTGCTCCCAGAGGGGCCTTTTCCATTTTCCAATCAAATTAGAATTGCCTATCAAATCCTTCTAGCAAACTTGCATCATTCTTTGCTAATTTCCTTCTAGTGGCCCCTAGAGAGATGCAGACAGTCTCAGTGCTGTGTATTAAACTTTAATTACTGATTTCTGTGATGAGGATGAGCCAGCACTCGGACAGAGAGCTGCATCATAGATTGCAAGCTCCTCCCGCTGAAAAACACCCATGAAAAATGAGTCACGAACTTATCAGCAATCTCTGTCAGTGCATGTGGCACCTTCAGTTCCACTGCAGGGTGCCAGCTGGTTTGCTATTAACAGTAAATTGTAGTTTTTTAGTTATTTATATGTATTGTGAATCTGGTAGGTGTAATGCAGTTTGCTTTCCCAGAAAGAGCACATAGGGCTTAGCATTATCCAGGCAGACACAATGGGTAGTTCTTGACAAATATCCCAGTGTATAATCCCCAACAGCAGTGCTTTTACATGGGGTTTGAAGTGGTTTACTTAGTGTATTTCATAAAGGAGAATTCTAAATCCACATTGCTTGACTGGCTGACTTCCCTTAAGGAAGTTTAAGGTAAAATGCGTAAACCCCTTCATGCCTGACTTGGAACCACTTTCAGTTCTGTGCAAAATCAACACACAAGACTTTAGGATTGTTGATAACTTGGCTACAGAAGGTGAGATTAGAGATTTCTCTTGAATTGACCATAAATCTGCCACACTGGAGAAGGTGTTTGTGGACTTACAGAAATGAAGTAGCATGGTGGAGATTAATATGGGGGAATTGGCAACATTTATACCAATGTTTTAAGAGATTTCTACTAGAATCCTTTAGGTATTCTAACAGGACACAGACAGGAGATTTGCACTTGTATAGAATCAGGGTGGTACGATTGTTTCTTCCTGTGATATTGTCCCTTTGCTGTTTGTGTTCTCCATCTGCTCTGAATTTGTCTGATTGTGCTCCTGTCTATTCTGCTGTTCACCAGCCTTTCTCCCAGACCTGTCTCAAGTGACATCATGCTGGGTTTGAATCCTACACGTTATCTTTTGGCTCTTGAAAATTGCTCTGAGATAATGAAGTCTTACAGTTCTCAGCGTGGAGATTTTTCCACATAGCCAATTAGCACCATTTTTCTTCCCTTTGTGATACTACATCACTTTTACTGCTTATCTAATGGGATATCAGAGAGAAATCCTGGTCTTACAGGGGAACTCCTGACAGTCTGGTACTTCCTTTGTATTGCTAGGAAAGGGGAGGGAAACAACTTGACATTTCAAGGCTGCTTTGGGCTGGTGAAGGGTCTGCTGAGCTGCAGGAAACCATCAGAAACATTGAAGATGGGGCTTTTGGTGTTTTGGTTTGGATGTTTTTTTAGTTTATTTCTAAATTTATGTTTATTTAGCCTAATTAATAAATTGTTTCAAATTTTTAATATCTATATTTTGGTGCCAGGGTATTGATTAAACTTAATTAAAAAAACAGCTTTAGAACTTGAATTAAAAGTAGATGTGAGTGAATAGTTTTCTAAATGACAAAATAGTGCTAAACCAAATGTGTATTTTAGACATGCAACTAGTAGGTTTTCAATTTGCTAAATATGCTATATGTTTGCTTTTAATTGTATAACCCCAAATATCACACTTGTCTTCATTAAAATGTATTAGTTCACTCATGCAAAGAAATTCTTCCAAGTGTCTCCAGTAAATATTCACTGTTATGGACTATGAAACTAATTATCTCCTTAAAGCTAATGCTGTCATCTTTCATTAGATGCTAAGCAGGCAAAGGGAATTTCAGTATATTTCCTGGTCTGCCTCTCAATTTTTTTTCTTCTTATTTTTAAGCCAATTCAAGTTTAGCCAATTAAAACCCACCAGAAAAGTAAGACACCCAAGTGTTCGGAGTGTTGTATACTGTGCTAACATGCAATTTCCTTCAGTTCTGCTGAACTGACTCTTTTCTACTCCAACCAATAGTCATCTGGTCAGCTTGGTTAGGATTTTTCCTCTAAGTTTAGACCCATCCAAATGAATTTTTAATTAAATTACTTCCATTTTCAAATTATGTAGATTTGGGCAATTTATTATTTGTGCATTCTCATGGTGGTCAAGAGTGAGGTTACTGTTTCTTGGCAGATTTAAGGAGAGATTTATTTTGGGGGCTTATCTTATGTGAGCTAGAATCCATGAAACTCCTGATTTTGAATTTTTCTCTTTTTCTAATAAGAAAAATGGGCATAGTTTGAGGAATAATACAGGGTTTTTTTTCAACTCTGTTGGTATTCCACAATTTGTCATATTTTCATTAAATAAGCATCTTAAATGGCACCCAAGGTGTTCCTGTTAACCACAATTGTCTTTCACTTTGCGACTTAAAAACTACATGCATTTCACTGAACTCTTTTATCAGTGGTATTTGCATCTTTCAACCTAACCTGGTAGTTTAGCAGAATTGGGATTTGGTGCTTACTTGTCTGTGCCTCATTTGTAGTCACAGTCAAAAGGGGAAACCCATTGTAACTCTAGTTTTCCCTTATGGATTCAAGAAGGGATTAAAAAGTGTCATAGTTTCATAGTACGTTAGGGGATTGGAATGCATCTTAAAGATCATCTAGTCCCAACCCCCTGCCCTGGGCAGGGACACCTCCCACTAGACCAGGCTGCTCAAGGCTTTAGCCAACCTGGCTTTGAACACTGCCAGGGTTGGGGCATCCACAACTTCCCTGGGCAATTTATAGGGCAATAGTGGGAACTTATATTACTACTAGCAGTAGTAGTCAGCCATAATGGATCTGTTAGGTTCTCCTCACTCAGCTGATTTGTGCTGATATCTTCAGTGGACAAGTCCATTTGGGAGTGTGCAAGAAACACTTTGTGACTGAAACAGTTCCACTGCTATCTTTGCATTTAAAACTGATGAAGTAATCATGGGCTGGCATAGTGTAACCATGATATTATGGTACCGTGTGATGTTCCAACAACAAAAATAATCTTATGGGTGGATTTATAGAGATAAAAGTAATACCAGTTATTGTCTGCAGTTAGCACTGTGTGAGGTATTCAGTGAGTGTTCACATTTAATAGCCAATCTGGCCACATTTATATACTATTTATATACTACACCATGAGATACTACACATAGTGATTATTCCTATATTTCCCCATTCAAGGAACACTGAAGAAGTACCTCACAGCTTTTCTTCTGTGACAACTCCTACGTGAAAGCAAAGCCTTCATGGGCAGGACAAGCCCAGCCAGCACTTGCTCAACTAGTCCTGCACTATGCCCTGAAGTTGATGAGACTATTAGCATTAATTATTCATGTGCTGACGAAGGCTGCTGCAGGAGACACAGAATGAAGACTAATAAGCTGAAATAGAGAAAACTGGATGCACAGGAGAGGCTGGAGAAGGGAATATCTTTCAATATTTTTCCTCATTATTTTGGCTTATTTCCCACAGAGACAGCAACACAAATCTCTGACACCAGAACTTTTCCTTTTCTGTGTGTGCAAATTCCAAGCCACATTCCCTCTGTGAGCAGTTTTCTGCCCAGGAGCCTTGACCCTACTGTCAGCTCAAATCTGCTTGCTGATTGCAGATGTCTTGGAGTCTGACAGATGGACCTCATCTGCCTAGGGCTTGGTATAGGACAGGGGAGAGCTGAATTTTGGATTCTGTGCTTAAAAGAAGAAAAAAAAAAACCAAGCAGTATAAACACCAGTGGAAGTCAGTGACTTCCCACTGTGCTTCTGACTCCTCACAAAGATGCTATGACAAGTAGGAACTTAACAAGAGGCCGCTCTGTAACCAGAAATGCTGTCTCATTTGAAGCTCAGTGGATGTTGGGACAGGTAAAGAAACAGATGGGATGCTCAGAGGCATTTTATGAGTTTTCTCACTCCAGGGACTATATAATGTGCCGATATTTCTTTTTCTAAGCTCTTAGAGGTGTGAAACTGAAATACACCTATGGCTCACATTTATGGTTCTGGCTATCAAAAGGAGTATCTCCTTTTAATCAAGTATTTGCATTTGCTTTTTTATTTTTAGGTATGCCGTTCTGCACAAAATCTATTGAGACTGTGATCATGATAGTGCTAGTAAGTGTTTGAACTCTTGCATTCCTCCAGCTTACTTGAGAGTTCTTTCCAAAGAAGAGATACACAACATAAAGGTTTTTTCAACCAGATGTCTAGGAGGAAAAAAGCTCTTAGTTTTCACTATTACAAGTAAAAGTTGCCATAGCATGGTGTCATCCAAGGGTTGGCCATGAATACACATACATTAGTTTTAGATTTGCATACTTACGTGTCATGGAACCGTTATTATAAAGACAGGATTTCTTGAGCAAATATGTATGAAAAGGCTGCTTGATGTTACTCAAGGCAAGTTGCAAGTACAGTTCTTCCTCTTCATGAGCTTGTTCTGTGAAATTTTGCTTTTTTAAATAGAAAGAATCTTTATATTTTGTTTGCTACTCTCTGAGGGAAAAATCCTGCACAAAATACAGGGCCAAATTGGGGTCAAAGAACAAAGTAAATTGCTTAAATGTAGATGATGTCCTCCAACATTCTGCACCAAATTTCATCTTTTTTTTTCCTTAAAAGTTATGGTATGGTCTACAGTTGTCTACAGATGCTCTAAGCTAAAGATATGAAAGTGAAACATGGAGGAAGGGGGAGACAGGCAACATTGCTACATGGAGAAATTAGTTTGCCAAAATATTTATTCTGAACAGAAATTGTTATTGCTCTGCACTTGGTCCTGTATTAGGAGGTATTACTCTGGGACATAAACAAGCTTAAATTGGAGGTTGTTTTGCTGGTTACTGGAACTACGTTTCCTGAAGTTTGCTGTGGCAGTTAGAAAGTGGTAATGGATTGAAACAAAAACAAAGTCTTACTAGCAAATGGAGGACAATAAAGCCTCCAGAGAAGTTGTATGGTGAAGTACCTCTTTCTCAACATTTAAAGGGCCCATTATTCTGACCTTTGTTTATAATGCCAGAATGTCTTTCCTCAGAGCACACTGGGGTGTGAAGGAAGTTTGATAATGGTGATGTAGAGTGTCCTGCCCTGACAGCTTTGCAGTACCCTCAGCTCTAGCTATGTCGAGCAAGAGTGATGAGACAGTTTGCCCAGGGAGGCTGTGGCTACCCCAACCTTGGCATTGCTCAAGGCCAGGCTGGATAAAGCCTTGAGCAACCTGCTCTGGTGGGAGGTGTCCCTGCCCAGGGCAGGGGGTTGGGACTAGATGATCTGTGAGGTCCATTCCAATTCCTTAACATTCTAATGGAAGTTGAACTACAAGCAGATTTGCCACAGCTCTTGGCCCACATCCAAGCAAGTTGCTTAATTTCTGCTGCTGCCTTTCTTTCTCTACATGGAAATAGTGATATTTGATATTTTTATTTAAAACTTGTTTTAATCAGCTTTTTCTGTTCTCACAGCACTGTGAGCCATAGGTTCAAAGTATTAATAATTTGCAGCTCTCCAAAGTTCAGGAGGAAGTGCATTTCGTTCTGTTTATAATGGATCATTGGCAAAACCGGATATTTCTCTCTAATTAGTAGAAGAGTAAACAAAGGATCTTCTTCTCCCTCCTCCCTCTTTCACCAGTGCCTGTCCTTTGGGAGTCGCGTTTCAGCACCAGGAACAGCGCCAGAACCTCGGGAGGACCTGGCTACGACCCCAGGCCAAAGCTGTTCTCTTCCTTCATGGTCTCTAAGCTGAAGGGATGGATACAAAGGGAATTTTGCCTTCTTTAATGTGTGGGTGTCCAAGTTCAACAGGCACCCAAGGAGAGAAACAGATTTTTGCTGCTTCAGCCAAAAACTTACTGAAATAATTACTGCATTCCTTTATTTTTATATTAGGCAGATCAGAACATTGTCTAAGTTAGTTTTGCTGAAAATAAATTAGAAACTGAGCTGACCTTTGCTCCCAAGCCATGTTAGTTAATAATTAAAATGTGTGTTGAAACATGAACTATTGAGTTGGTTCTAGAGAAACACAATTTTCTCCTGCTGTACAGCTAAGCAATATTGTTGAAGCCATACATTCAAAATGCTGAGACTTGCTTAAAAATGCTGGTTGTAAAGGAACTCCCTTGGGACACATTTTCATAATTGCTCTTTGAGAGTTTTTTCAGCTATTGTTTTTCTAATTTTTAAAAAGAAACCTAGGCCTTACACAACCATAGGGACCTTAGGACTGAAACTGCCAGACATTACAGAACTCAGAATTTTAATAGTTGGTTGCAAAGTGATTAGGAGAATCAGTGGTTGAAAAGGTTATATGTATAGAAGGCTAAGAAACAGGTGATTTACAACAGCATAACTTAGTGGGGGGAAAAATTAAGGAATAGTGCTAGTTGCCATAGATAAGAACAGGGTAAATCTCACTTGCCTGTCTTTAGCTAACCATAGTAAAACTGTTGTTAGTATCTTACTCCTTTTCCACTTGGCCAATGTGAAGTTTAGTGTCATTAGTTTGGCAGAAACTAATTGAGAGTTGAGCAAAAGACCACAGCTTCACTGGTTGAGCTCTCCTAGCAATGGACAACTCCTCTTCCTTCCCTTGTCATAGGAGAATAGTGCCTGGAAAAAAAAAAAGACAAGGCATCCAAAAGCCATTTTATTGGAGGAGAGGGAGGGAAGGACAGTGTGGGAAAATTAGTGAATACCTGAGCACTGACTTACTTCATAGGATCATATAATGTTAAGGTGCTTGAATGGAGCTTAGAGATCATCTAGTCCCAACCCCCTGCCCTGGCCAGGGACACCTCCCACCAGAGCAGGTTGCTCAAGGCTTTATCCAACCTGGCTTTGAACGCTGCCAGGGTTGGGGCATCCACAGCATCCTTGGGCAGCCTGTGCCAGCATCAAACTGTCCTGTACAAAGTAGCAAACATTGCCTATTGCATGCCAAGGGGACTGTTATCATTTTGTGATTGACTGTCTATTATTTGGTTGATTGGCTGTTATTTTAAAAGCCTGAATCTTGCAAAGCTTCAAGCTTTGTAGCATTAACCTTTTAAAAATTGCCTATTTGGATTTGAGCAAAGATTCCACTCTCTTCCACGGAAGTGTTTGCTCAGGCAGGAGTTTGAAGTAGGCATAAACTTGAATTTTAGCCTAGCAGTGTTCTACCTCTTATTATTGTGGATATCCTCAATTTCCATGTCTCCAACTGGAAGGAGACCAGAGCAGTCAAACCTTAGGAGTTCTTCCACTAAAAAGATGATGCACCAAGGAGGAAGTTATGTGAGAACCTTCGTAAATTGTTATTTATTCAAAGAGAGAAATTACTGCGAATTTAGAGACTCTTTCAGTAAAGTATAAAGCTTTGTGACAGAAGGATCTTACTGCAAACTGTCTATTGCCATGTAAAGTCTGAGGTTTAGCTCAACTTCCCAACATAACAAATGAGGTATCCATCTCTCCAGGGCAAAGTATTCCTATGAAATAGTAGCAAGTACTGATGTCATGCTAAGTAATATGACACATTAATACTTGGAGGCTACTTTAAACTTTTTGGCAGTTATTTTTCCCTCTTTGTAAAAATTCATTTCAAGTCCTGTCAGACATAACATTTAGGTCTATTTTTTTCATTGTGCAAAGATGCTTTTGTGGCTTTCTCCTAGCTAGTTTGGGAAATAGAAGTGGATTTGTTAGACCTGAAAGATTTCAATTAACTAAAGTGAATGCAAGAGCTCAGAGATAAAGCTTCCTGATTTGCTTCTTACCAGTCAGCCTAGGTATGTACTAACAAAGATTCTTCAGGAAAGAAAGCAAATAAAAGATTAAAGGAGAGAGAGAGGGAGATGGAATTATGAACACAAAATGAGTGTATGGATTAACATTTGCACAGGAGAAGAACACAAAGAGAAAGGATAGGAAAACAATTTTAGCTTTTGTATTTTTTTTCTCCTCATTCTTTAATATTCAGAGATAGCAAATCCTTTCTGCCTTTCCCCAGGCAGTGCCATGTCACAGGAAAATTTAGCAGCAAATACTCTCACATCTGTGGGGATGTATATATGTTTCACTTGTGGACACCTGATCTTGTTTCTTCTATTTTGCAAAGCACATTATGGTTTAGACATTAAAATACATGTAGTTTTAATCTAAAGCTTATAAATTAAAAATAATTGTTGCAACAGGAGGAATTACTGTGCTTAATATTGTGGTGGAAACCAAACTCTCTTGTGTCATAGTCTAGCAAAACAAGGTGAGCAGAAACCTCTGGACATGGTCTAGTACAATCTCCTGTTCAAGCAAGGGCAGCTAGAGCAGGTTGCTCAGGATTGTCCAATTGGGTTTTGAACACCATCAAGGATGGAGACTCCACAGCCCCTGTGGGTAATCTGCACCATCATTTTACCACCCTCACAGTAAAGAAGTTGGGGGGTTTTTTATTGTTTGAAGGAATAGCTTGTGTTTTTATGTCCCTTGCTTCTTTTTCTGTTATTGAATACCAGTGAGAGGAGTCTGTCTTCATGACTTCTACTCTCTTAGGGTATGTACACACATTAGTGAGATCTCCACTGAGCCTCTTCTTCTTCAGGCTGACCAGTCCCAACAATGTCAGCCACCCCTCATGAGGCAGATGTCCTTTTATTTGGCTCACTGCAGCACATGTCTGTGTCTGTCTCACACTGGGGAGCCCAGAACTGGACACAGCACTCAGATGCATCTCACCAAAGCAGAGTAGAGGGGAAGGATCACGTTCCCTGACCTGCTGGCAGTGCTCTTCCTAATGCAGCCTAGATGGCCTCAACCTTCTTTACCACAAGTATGCATCACTGGCTCATGGTCAGCTTGCAGGTCTTTCTGTGCAAAGCTGCTTTCAAGACAGCTGCTGCATGGGGTCATTCCTTTGTCACAGAGCTTTGCATTTCCCTTTGAACTTCCTTTTATGCCTGCTCATTTCTTCAACCTGATGAGGTCTCTTTGAATGGCACCTCAATCATCCACTGGATCAATCACTTCTCAAAGTTATATTTCTGTAGATTTGCTAAGGGTTCATGCTGTTCCATCACCCACAGCACTAGTGGAGAAGGCAATTTGGCCTCAGTATCATTCTCTGGGGCACAAGACTGATGAGTGACCTCCAGCTGGAATTTGTGCCGCAGGTCACTACATTTTGAACCCACTCATTTGGTGATTTTCAATCCATGGCACTGTCCTTGCACTCAGCCATCAAATGAATAGTAAATCTGTTGAAACTATGTTGGTACTGAGAAACAGCTTTTGGACATCAGTAATGCTTTTAGCACACTCCCCCTGGGGATACCTGGGGAGAAACTTTTAACTGAATTGAATATATGGTGCTTGAAATACTCAGATGAACTTCGTAAGATTTAAGCAGTATCTTCTATTTCTGAACAGGATAACCCCAAAGTGAAAGGTGCAATATCATAGACTATACGATAACTGCCTTTCCAAGTGCAAGAAGGTTCAGCTGAGCTTTTGGAGATTAATCCAAATGCAAATGACCCCAGAATCATGAAACATTTGCTCAGAAGTGATGGCCATAAATGATTACTTCTTTTGAATGTTTTCAATTGGGAAGGTAATATATTTTATCTCTGAAAATGTCCCTGCTGTGGTGCATATCAGAAAAAGGAGAGAAAATCACTAACCAGAGAGAAAAACAGTGATGCCATGAACAAAGCCTATTAATAAATGAGATTTTGCTTGTTCAGGGCTCCAGCTAAACCCCCAAAAGCTAATGGGAGCTGTTGCTTTTGATGATCAGGAATTTTATCACAAATCTTATGAGCTTCCACCTGCAATGCAATTTGGAAAACACTACTCTGACCTGCTGCCTTTGGTACAGAGCTTCAAAGCTTTACATGTTAATCAAACCTCCTACCATGCCAAGGTATATTATGTGGTAGTTGGGATGCAGAAACTAAGACAGAAAGTGTTTTTGCTTTACACCAAGAAGGGACAATGTTGTCATTGTCAAAGCAGTTGTGTTACAGCAGCCATGGAGCAGCAGGACACAATTCCCACTTACTGCAGGTAATATCTGGTCAGTCAGGAAGAGCAAAATGATTAAGAAGCCAGAAGAAAAGGTAGAGGAGGCTACCTTAGTCCAACCTGCTCCCTCAAATTCAGACAGTGCTGGAGTAAATGAGTAAACTTCTTAGAATCCTTTGCTTTAATGTGCCAGAAAATAGCAGAGATTGTTTAAATACAGAGATTGTTTAAATTTCTAAAAATACCATACAAATAGGTATTGGTGTTTTTAAAGCCACTAGATGAAAAAGATAAAGTTGCAGGCAGTATTTTTAATTGAAGTTTTTAATATCATCCTTCTCTCTAAATTGTAGTCCTGCAGTGAAACTCCCAAAAAACTCTACTTGGTGTTACCTGGAAAATTCAGTTGCAGATTTGAGTGGACCACAAAGGACTAGAAGAGTGTTAGCAAAATTCCTCATCTTACACTTAACTTCAAGCCTTTTCTTATTTAAAACTTTATTTATTTTTACCAAATAAAACCCATATGGGAAAAAAGGAGAAGGGAGGGGGAGAAAACCACAATTTTCCTATTTAGATGTATAAAATATGAAGAATACCTGCAGGCTTCACAGGATATCAAGATCTGAAGTTCATAAGCACATAACAGTGTGAGTCACAGATGGAAAAGGGGCACTGGAGTGATATTTACATTACCTTTTATCATTAGTTTTCTACTTAAAACTTGCATTGGTAAAAATCTGTATGTTCAATTATATTAATTCTCTAGAAAACAGCAAATTTTGCAAATGAATTTTTGATTTAATAAATTGCACCTTGGAAGAGCAACTTTCTCCACATGCGTTTTAATACTCTGAGTTCCAATGAGACTTAAAAAATAAATAAGAGATGTTATACTTGAGCCTTTTGAATTTGGTACAAGAACTCTTCCTTCTTGGCTCTTTCACTGCCAGTAATTAGGCCATCTGGTTGATGAGGGAAATTAATTCAAGGCCATATTAATTCCTACTTTGAAATTTCTTTGTTGAAAACACTTGAGGAAAAAATGATGGTTGCTGGATAATCAGATCTAAAATGAAGAGATTGTGTTGTTGATCATCCTATAGCGCTGCTTACAAAATGAATCACAGATGCTTAGAAACTATTGTGATAAATCTGATGTCAACATCTAGATAGGAAAAAAAAGAGTAGAAAGGGTATGAAATTTTCACAGATTTGTTTAGGTTGGTGCAAAGATGAGAACAAGTGTCCAATTGATTGAAAAATTCAGACTGAGCTCTTAAAAGACATGGATGAAGTAGAATAGTTTGTCTCTATACAGCTTTCAATTGTATGTCTGTGCTCCTCACTATAGAATTCTAAGCTATTATGGTACAAGATTGATAGTGGAAGTTGGGAACACAAATTGAAGTGTTATCCAAACTACTTTTGCAGTTGTTGTTATTGTCTCTAAATAACATTGGAAGGGGTTTTTTATGTTGTTGTTGTTGAGAAAAATCCCCACATAGTCACTTGATATTCCTCCTCTCTCCTAAAAGAGGCTGTGGCTGAGGAAGCAGAAGTCCCAGCTGGTGCTGGAATGGCCTTCCTAGTCATGGAGGACTCAGAGTTGTTTGGTCAAGCTCAGAGACCAAAGGGTATGGGCACTTGGAATCTGTCCACAACTTTTGAAGCTCTGATAAGCACTGCTGAGGTTCTTGACCCAGACCACATTGTTAAGCTTTCTCTGTTCCAGTTGCATATGGGAATTTCTCTTTTATAGGAAAAACAGCCAGCCTGAAACAGAAATTTGGGGGAGAAAATATTACAAAGCACAATATGAGATTAACTATTTTGAGAGTAGCACTTTGTCTGAGATGTGTGGAATGAAATAGTGCAGGAATAGTAATACAGTGAGATAAATGTTTTTGTAGCTTTGTGGAAATGATCTTCCAAATGGCACTTGATCCCAGCATTGCTGGGAACGTAAAGAGAGTCAAAGCAGTGGCTAATTTCACAACTACAGTGAGCTGCAAAATGCAAGTGTGACATCTCTGCAGATAGCAGTATTTTTGTCTCTATTCAGGTTACTCTTCTCATTTCTCCAGGGTCACCCTCCAAGGTTCTTCCCTGCCAAAGCACACCTTGATGTCTTCATGCAAAAAAGGCCTCTGCTCTGCCTTGACAGCATTTAGCTAATTGAGTGGAGGTACCTGTTAGTGAAGGAGCCAATGCATGTGCCAGCATGGTCACCCTCTCATAGACAAAGCTTTACCAGCTTGATTAGTTGAGATATGAGGAGCAGGCAGCAAAGATGTGTCTATCCTTCACTGATTCAACAGTTCTTAAAGCTCTGACACATCTGTTCATCTTCTGTTGTCAGTGATTTTGGCATGTGGTGTTCATGGCCACAACAGAACTGTCACTGCAGTAGGTGTTAACAAGCCAAGTGGCTGTTTAATGAAACACTGATTTCTGGACAGTAAGTAATGTGTTCAGGACCTTGGGCTGTGTTTTAGAAGACAAAGGAGAGCCATTAGGCTCAGTTTGTGCCTTGCCCACCCGGATGAGCAGGTAATGATGTGTGCCAGATAGTGGTTCTTCCATTTCTTTTTCCCTTCTCTTTCTTCCCCCCTCTTTCATTTCTTTCTTCCCGCCCTTTAATTTCTTTCTTTCCCCCTTTCATTTATTTCTTTTCCCCTTCATTTCTTTCTTTTCCCCCTTTCATATCTTTCTTTTCCCCCTTTCATTTCCTTCTTCCCCTTCTTTTCTTTTTTTCCCCCTTCCCTTTCTTTCTTTTCACTTCCCTTTCTTTTCCTAATGCACCAGAAATTTGGAAATCTTCACATTCCATTTTCTCAGAAAAGGAAAGCATTTGACCAAAGATCAAGATATGAGCCAGGGGTTCCAGTTGTGAAGCACTGTTAGTTACAGTTTTATTGTTAATTTCTGGAGGAAGAAAACTGACTCTCCACAGCCTCTTCATCACACAGCCGCTTACAGTCCTGCTGGATCAGAGCAAAAATTAGTTGAGTATATAATTTTGCTCTTCATGTTGGATGGGGCTTAGATGAGATTTTAATATTCATACCTGTACCGAGCATTCTAGCACAAAACTGAGTGTCAGAAACTATTATTGTGCATAACTGATCCTTTTCTAATAATCTCACCCACATCAAACTGCTTTCAAAGGAGTTAATCCTTGAGGCACTGCTAGAATCCTCACTGGAGGTGACCATGACTTCCATTCAACAGTGTTCTAGGGATACTTAAGTTCATTTGTACAGAAACAGAGCGGCACCTTTTTTCATAAAGCCAAAACTCCTTTTTTCAGGATTTATTAAGCCTGAATGATGGGTTCATTTTCACTAATTGCCCTTTGCTATGTGCCTGGGAATCAGGATGCAAAGAATTAGTTGCTTCTGATTTGCTTCAGGGTTGCAGTATACAATTTTTAGAGAGAAGTTTGTGTAGAAAATGGAGTAAAAAATTAAGATTCTTATTGATTCCTCTAGATCTCATGAGTGTGAGAGGAAGCCAGGCAACTTTTCAAAGTCAGCATGCACAGAGCATGAAGAATCAGTTTTAAAACCACAGCTGAAAAGTGCAAATTCAACCCAAAAACTTTTCATGTCTACTGTTGCTATTCCTGAGCAAGTAGTGTATTACACCCAGTGGGGCCAAGGTGAGTACCAAGTGTGCAGCACAATGCATGCCCTCCTACACCCACAGTACTCCCTCTTCCCACTCAACCAATTATCAGTAATTAGATTTTCACAGTTCATAAAAGTCTCAGAAAGATGAAGATCTTCCTGCTTGGGACTCATTAGCTCTTTTTACCATATTTATTATGCTTTTTATTTCTGACCACAAAGGGGGAAAACTTAAAATATTCAGTTATTTGCCATATTCTGCTCATGAAGCAAAGCTTGAAAGAGCAGCTTTTCTCCCAGATGTCCAATATTAGCTCTGTTGTGCCTGAAAATGACAGATAATGCTAGAGAAAGGAAGGAGTCATAAACCACCTTGCACTGGATCACGAAATTTTTACTACTGTTCCAAAGCAAATGTCATGTTATTTTTATATTGCTGGTAAAAATCTAACTACTTGTTCTCTGCAATAAAAAAAATGGGAGGGTTTAATTATGGATGCAGCACAGAATGGGCAAGACTGGTTAGAGTAGATGTTCCCTGCAAGGCAAAGAGCTCAAATGATTTGTGGAACTGACCATATTTGTTGTAGTTGGAGTTTGGGGATTTTTTTGGTTGGTTGACTAAGTGGGGGATTTCTTTTTAATTTTCAATTCTCTTTTTGCCTAAGAACTTTCCTGAAAGATGCTCAGCTCTTCCTCTTGACCCTTTCTACTGAAAGATGCCTCGGAGTATTCACATTACAAAACATTAGACAAGTAAGTTAATGCCTTTATAGTCCTGGTAATGATGAGAGAGAGGATCCTCCAGAAGGTAAACCAGAGCAAAAGTCTTCCTTTTGTGGGAGAAGAAGTTGTGCAGAATTCCCTGATGAGAGCATTAGTTAAAGGGCACTGCAACTGTCAGCACACTTTTTGACTTTATGATGTCCTTTAGGGTCAGAAGCCTCTTATGAGTAATGCTGTGGCCACTATTTTCCAGTGTAATCATGAGCTGGTTTATATGGAAGGAAATACTTGTTGACTCTTTCTTATCCCAGCCCTCGAATTTCAGAGCTACACTAAGAGGTCAATTGGGACTTGGAATTTGAGCCTTGCTTTTGATATTTGTATCAAATCTGCTTGCCTGTGTCTCCACCTTTATCCCAGTCAGTGGAGTAGAACTAAACCACAT
>NW_008662010.1:10220-33314 GCF_000695815.1 Acanthisitta chloris | reverse complement strand
CAGCCTGAATCTGTTGTTTGTCTTTTGATACAATGGGATTTACAAACCACTCCAGTAGTTTTCTGGAGAGCAGAGATATACCAAAGGAACAAAATTCAAGCAATGCTATATTAAGTGGTCCAAAAAATGAAGTTAATGAGTATCTCCTTGCTTAATACAGAGCTCTTACTTACTAATTTTGCTGCAGTATGAAAAGGACAGTTGCATTCTGGTTACACAACCACGAGTGGCAGTTGTCACATTTGAGGATGAGTACTTTGATAATGGTTGGCATTGTTTAATGAGGGTGTTGTCAATACAGCTCCAGCCCCAGCTGTCATTGCTGCTGGGCAGGAGTTGGTGGGGGAAGGATCTAATGATAGGTTGGTGCTAAGGGGGAGATTAAATTAACAAAAATCAATCCAACAGTTGTGTTTTGCAGTTTTGATTATTATGCTCTGCACTGCCTGGGTTGAAAGGTTGATTTGGATTGATTCATTAGAGCACTGTATGATCAAACAGTCTGTTGACACATACTGTAAAATGACCTAAATATTTGGGGGGGATGTTGGTGATGCGATTTTTGCTTCTATGATATTCTGTCACCTAAGAAATTAATCCTGTGATTTTTTTTTTATTTTGGTTCATTTTTTCCTCCCCTAACCAACAGCAGATATAAATCCTAAAATTCTTTGTGGGTCCCCTTCTGCTCAGGATATTCTATGACTCTCTGATAATTCCTTGTGTCAGGGAAAAATGTTTATATCTCAGGTTTGATAACTGGGCTGAGATAAATCAAACTTGGTTGAGAGGATGAAGAAGACAAAGAATTCTTTTGGTGTTGCTGAGAAGTGTCACTATGCTGCAGGAACAGCAAGAGGAATGATGGAGGGGAAATAAAAACAGTACCCAAGAGGAAGTCCCCAAGGTGGATTGCCATGGTGCTTTAGTACCTGTTTATTTACCTGACTCTGTGTGCATATAGAAAAGACAGAAGCAGATTCACATTCATTTGGGTAAGTTCAGTCAGGATGAGAAAATCTGTGCTTGCCAAAATGCAAATCATTTTGGTGGTGGCAATATTTGGGGGTTAGTTGTTCTTAATCAAGCTCTTTCCTCTAAATTTCAAACTTTCTCAAGCACAGATACTCTAACGGCATCAAGTGTAATGCACTTTGGTCACCTTTCTCTAGAAAGGGAGATGGGAAATGTGGCAGTGACTTTAGGCCTGTCTTCTTCTCTCCCTCCTTTTGGAAACAGAGGGAATGTGGTGGAGAGAGACTCTAGTGTGTGGCAATTGCCTCATTCCAGCTGCTAGCAAGGCCAAGTGCTCTTGCTGTTCACCTCTTCCTGTGTTTTCTTCCAGTGGTGAGTTTTCATGTCACTAAACAACACACTAGTTTTTGTGGGTATAGTGATCCCATGTCCCTAGCCACCTAAAAGACAAGCATGTATTATCATGTTTGAAGTCAAAGGGTTGTTCCATTTTTAAAATGTTTCTTCTCAAGTGCCTCAGTTAAGCAGCAGAAGCTTCAAAGCTGCCTTTCCAAACTGCAAGCCACTTGCTTGAAAGTGTTTCATGGAATCTAACAAAGAGGAATCATAGAATCATAGAATAAAGGGGTGGAATGGACCAACCCCCTGTCCTGGGCAGGGACACCTCCCACCAGACCAGGCTGCTCAAGGCAATCCAACCTGGCTGTGAACACTGCCAGGGTTGGGGCATTCACAACCTCCATGGGTAACCTGTGCCAGTGTCTCACCACCCTTTGAGGATTTAGTTAAAGCCTTGTTACACACACAGCAAGGAGGTCCCAGTGTTTTAGGATTCTATTAGGCTGTAGATTCCTTCCTCCCTTACTCAGGCTCACCAGAGACGAGATAACTGCTTCATCTCTCTCTCTCCTAGCCCTCCTGTTTGACCCTGCTTTAATCCAAGCTCTACAAATCAAGATTCATAAGAGCAACGGCTCCAGGGTTTCCTTCCTCAATCCTCTAGAAACTAATGAGGGAGGTTTGTAGACCTATGTTCATCTTTATTTGCTAGGACAGTACCACTATGCTGTGAGACATGACCAGTATGATGGTATTCCAAACTTTGCAATTGCTTAAAACCATCTATCTTGTAACCCTTCAAAATGGGAGCAGGAGAATTCACTGTCTTGTAGATGTTCAGGTATGTTCTCATCACCCATTTGTCCTCAGAGCAAACAGGAACAGCTTGCACAGCTATGATTGTGCAGTACATAGATTGTAATACCACATGGTATCAAAGTGATTGTGGAAGCAAATCGGGAATTGTTTCTGAATCTCTTGACTCATTTTCAGATGCTTGCAGAGTTCTGGACATCACAATGGGATCAGACTGGGTCTTTTAATAAAACAGGTCTGTTTCAAGCAGGTATAGTAAATGCAGTCATTGCTGAAATGTTGGGACAGCTCAAATAATTCCTCCTCTTACAATGGTGTTCATCAAGTGATAGTGTTCTCCCTCACTTGTCAAACAAGTACCAAAGCACATTAAAAATCATCTTCCTGACATTTCATGCAGGTAGTGTCTTGTATTAAGACCTGCCAGGCTGTTTTTAATGAAAGCTGGAAGCAAACATATTTATATATCATTGCAAGTTTTTCTGTTTCAAAGTACAGAGCAACAAAAGTTCTGGGCAGGTCTTTGACTGTGAGACTTAGATCAGTTTTGCAGTTCCATGGTCTAAGAAATCCTTTTATTTCTAGGAATAGTAACTTGTTCCATTTGTGATCTGTCCAGTAGTCAGTTCCTAATCTATTTAAAATATGTTCTACTGATCCAGCACAGAACTAATCTTTTGATCAGAGTGTCATGGGATGCTCAGGCAAGTGACTTGGAATAATCTATATTACATCTACATAGTGAAATTCATCAAATGAATATCATCTAAAAAAGAAAAGAATCACAGTGATGTTCAAGCACTGATAGTTTGTGGTTAAATGAAGATAGACTATAGGTGAACTTTAAAAATTTTAATTCCATTTTTTGATGGAATGTTTTTTGTTAGTGTAGCTTTCAGGGAAGAAAAAAAAAACAAGAGAAAACATGTGGCCTTATTTCTTTCAAACTGTGTTGGGGAAATTGCTGGAATGTTTAATTTTCAGTTTTATTTTAAAATGGCTAGTCTCAACAAAATGTCTCTGGGAAGAAGGATTCAAATAAGATCAAACCAATAGTTTTGGAAGAGATTATCTCATAAAAATTCACATTTCTCAGCTTCATTTGGCTTCAAGACTAAATAACTGAAATAGACCTAGTTTCTAAATCAGACTATGAAACTGTCTAGCTCTTTTCTCTACTAAAGACTATTTATGTGACCCTTGTGCTCTGAAAGATAAACCAGTCTCCTTTACATGTGAGATCATAATTAAAAGGAAGGAAGCCAGTATCTAGCCCTCTTGGCTCTGTGTCCAGCAGCCAGCTCAGCATTCCCAGCAGAGGTGTACAAAGCATTACTTCTGACAAAGCAATCAAAAGCAGCTCCTGAAGATTTTCTACCTGATGGCAAGAACACATTCCCATGCTCTGTAGCACATCATAAGGATGGAAGGTACAAGTGGAAACAGGCAACTCATTAAGTGTTTGTTGCAAATCAAAAATATGTAGTAATGTGACACCTTTGTTCCAGCTCTGTTTTTCATGTAGAATACAGACATAATCTAGCTGAAACAGGGAGAGTGCAATAGGTTTAATTTTTACTCTAGATTTTATAGCTCAGCAGAACAAGCAGTAGCATATGTTGCCTGAATGGCATCATCTTGAGGACACCATTTGCTCTGAGTTCATAGAATCATAGAGTAGTTTGGTTTGGAAAGGGCATTAAAGATCATCTAGTTCCAGCCCCCTGCCACGGGCAGGGATATCCAGGTTGCTCAGAGCCCCATCCAGCCTTGAACACTTCTAGGAATGGGGCAGCCACAGCTTCCCTGGAAGTTAACAAACTATATTGCTGAGGACATTGTCTCTCTCATTGCTGTACTACAGGAACTGTTATAGTCTTCAAGCTGTGTTCAGTTGGCTTCATGGTCAGTATTCCTCCAGCTTTTCTTGTGACAGCTCACAACCACCACAACATCAGCCAAGGTGAGCTAACGGCTCTTGTGCCCTGTCAGTTCATCTAAAATATACAAAAAGTTCACATCCCAGGGTATTCTGGAATCCTAAATCCCTCTTCTCTGGCCTCCTCTCTGCCATGGGGACTGTGACTACATCTCATTCTGTTGCTGTCACCTGCCCTGAGCATGGGTTGTCAGAGTGGTTTGAGTGCTCTGGTTTGCAGGCAACATGTGCAGTCAGCTTTTATCTGAGTATTTGTGAACAGACCCTTAGGGTAGAACTGCTTAACTTGACTAACAGTTTGGTTAACTGAGGAAGGGCAAAGTGAAAGTACACAACCAGGGTTTCTGCTTGGTTTGGCACCAGGACTCCTGCACATGAAAACATCTGTGTTTGTTACTGTTCCAAGAAGAAGAGAGCTGTAGCTTAGTCATGTACTAAGAGTGTGGTTTAAGAGGGAGGAGAAAGCAATTTTGGGGCTGCTGATGGAAGTTACCCCCTGCAATTAGTCAATTAGTCATTAGTCATGGCTGAGCTCCTGCCTTGGGACTCACCTAGGAGTTAAGGTTAGAGCTCTGAGAATGCTAATCCAAGATGCCTGGTGGGAACTGGGCTCAGAAAACTTGCCAAAGCAAAGGATGGCCAGCTGTGAGAATCAGCCCTGTACAGTACTTAGCCATGATAAGGATAAGATATCAGAGTGTTTCAAGGCATCCATTGCAGCCTGGGGGAAGGGTTGGGTGGGGCTAGCTCTGGAGGTGGTGGCAGTGAGGCCTGTCCCTGCCAGAACTCTAACCCTCAGCAGAACCAGTGTCATTTCCTTGCCATGCTCTGCATGCAGCCAGCAGACCTGCCAGCACCAAGCCTGGCTCTGCACAGCAGGGGCAGGAACGACGAATGAGAACGAGCTGTAAATAAGCACCATAAGCACACCGTGCCTACTCTGTGGTCTTTAATGTTAGGGGATGGTTCCCACCAGTTCAAAAGCATTAATGCCATCATTGCTGCTAATGATCCCCACAGCACCAACAGATTTCAGACCTTTCAGTGCAGACTGAGACCATAAAGGAAAGAGAAAAAGATGTGTATGGAGAGAAGAGGCAAACTGTTCAAAATACAATTGATTTTTGTTAAGAATGATCTAGGTACAAATCTGTGATAACAAAAAGTGTACTGAGGTCAGAGGCATTACTTGTTTTACAGTTCTCCAAAAGCAAAAAATATAAATCCAGTGGCATTGTATTATCACAGCAAAATTTTGGTTTCTGACTATCAATCTGTATCCTTAAAAAGCACTAACTCCTGCTTAGCATAATTCCCAGAGTCTGTAATTAGCACCAGCTAGCTTGTGAAAATAGTAAATTAGATTTAATGCTAGCAATGAAAATGTATTCACTGCAAGTGCATTGAAATACTTCTCTGCATTGACCAGAATAGCACAGAGCTGTGTACCTATAAAGAAACCCCAAGTATGTTATGACATCGTGTTGTAATTATGTCTAAGAGGGCTGTGACTGCATTTGGAATAGTTGTGCTCATGTGAAGACAATGTATTCTCGGCTCAGAAGCTGCAGACACTCAGACCTCTCTGTCAACATAAGCACATGATGCACTGCTGTCGGTCCAGTCTCAATCAGCACGAAGGTTGTCAGCACAGAGAAGCTGATAACAGCAGAAGCTGTAAGTGACAGTGTTTGGGAAGAAGATAAAGTCTGGAATCACTACAAACAAAAGGATTTTACTGAAGTTCAGTTGAGATCTTAAAATGATGGGGTTTGACTGTTATATGGTATTGCACAAGGTAAAACCTCTTGTAATATATCTCCACCTTTCTGTGCCTTTGTATTCTCCTTCTCTTAAATTGCAAATTGCTTATTTCCATACTGCTTATGCAGGGAACTACATGAAACTCCAGAGTTACAGCCAAGGAGAAAGACTTACATTATAAAAGAAAAACAGGAGACTTTATTAATAGAAGTCAATGGACTTTGCTCTGCTTCCCTTCTGAATAGTTTCAAACCGTCTTTGAAACAAATGTAGAGCCTAATCATACAGGATCACTATCATGTATTGAGCATCATATACCTTTGGGATTATGTTGTGATGTAGTCAGAGGATTCCCTCAAAGAAGCTCTAGACACGGATGTAGTGAGTGGTGAGAAGAATTGATTGAATTATTCCAAGTCAAAAACAGCAATGTATGCACGTGAATAACTTCCAGCGTATAGTTTCTGTTTGATTTCTCTTAGTTAAGTAAAGGAAAAATTTCTCTTCTATAGTAAGGAATCAGTTGGACATGACTGTTTCCTGTTTATGGAAGTTTCATATAAAATTAAAGCACACTTTGCTCAGCCTTCAGCACTTTTACTGGATCCTCGCTACTAAAATTAGTGAAAGTAAAATTCTGTTCCTATTTGCAACCCTGTGGAATGAATACACGTTTATTGAAACAGTCTAGGGGCAGGAATAACCTGATATAATGTTAAGAGAAACCGTATCTGAAAATTCAGTTGCATGGCAGAGAGAATTGATTCATAGCTGTAATTTAATCAGATGAGAAGAGGATGGTAAGCACATACAGTAAAAATGACATCCAAAGTTAAGCCAGTTAAGAAGGCATCAGAATAATCAATGTAGCCAAATCAGGAAGGAATAAATCAATTCACGGCCATGTGAATTAATCTCTACAATTTGGCAAAGGTCAGTGTGTTTAGAATTGTGGATTCAGAGGTTTCATTGGAGGATAACGCCTCCTACAATTACAGTGGTTCACAGGTATTTTACTTTACAAGTGCTGAGTGATTGTCATTCTGAGGCTTCCAGTTTTAGGAAGGAGCTTTTTCCTGTGAGGGTGGTGAGACACTGGCACAGGTTGCCCAGGGAGGCTGTGGATGCCCCAACCCTGGCAGTGTTCACAACCAGGTTGGCTAAAGCCTTGAGCAACCTGCTCTGGTGGGAGGTGTCCCTGCCCAGGGCAGGGGGTTGGGACTAGATTATTTCTAAAGTCCATCCCAATCCCTTAACATACTATGATGCTATGAATTTGTCTAAACAAAAACCACCAAATGGAGTGAGAAGAGGAACATGGTCCTGGGAGTTACTGACCATTCTCATCCTCCTTTGACAAAGGACCCATAATATGTTTTGTTTCAAGCAACTAAAGGATTCTGCTAAAATTGTTGCTACTTTAACTTATCAGAGCCTAGATAGGAAGAAATTTGGTTCAGCTCTATTATGCAGAGCATCCCGACATTCCTGTCTGGAAGAGCATGCACAGTTTAGAGGAATTACTCCTGGGTATGATCTCACTTAGACTAAATACTGAGTAAATTGCTGAGATTTATCCAATATTTTCTAAACCACGAGCTTGTAATGAACACTTCAAACTAGAACACTATGCCCTTAGAGCCTGTTAGTTATTAGTTGCTTTCTGGATTCTATATTTATGCCAAAAATGTATGTGAAAAAGCATTAACAAGTAATACCTCTCCTGTAGCTGTATCATACTGACCAAGTTCCTGGCCTGTAAGAAGATCCTGAAAAGTCCAAAATTTATGTATATCAAGATAGTTCCATGTTGTTTATGACCTGATGGGTAAAGACACCTTAGCTCTTTGGTAGGTAGAAAAGCTTTGTCATTCATCAGTGAAAAATAACTGAAAAAATAATGTGTATTGAAAGAGAAGCTTTGTGTAAATGTAAAGATGTGTAAACAGATTTTTGCTACAGATCATTGGGAGATATAGAAATAACCTGGGAAAATCAAGCTTTGAGGTTGCCCTGGTTGGTAATGTGTGAATAATGTGACTTATTGCAGTGTCCAGAGAATGATAGATGCGAAACTGAACAGCCAACACAAAGAGCAACTAAGTGGCAATGGATCCCAGGATCCATAAATTCCTGCTCCGCTTGAGTTAAAGGGAAGGTCTCACATTGGACCTTCCAGCAGGTGGTTGCTGTATGTGCTGTCACTTGTCATTCTAAGCAAGTTTTTGAAGGCAACTTCCAAGTTCTTTTAGCCTCATTTCCTGCATAAACCAAAACTTACTCCCAAAAGTGATTCTCTTGTGATACTTGTGAGCATTTTTACAAAACCTGGATGTTAGACAAGAAACAGCCAATAATGGGGTTGCAATGCTGTGCTTTCCTGCTGCTTTGTATATCTCCCTGGCAAAACCAGTCTGTTTGGCATTAGGTTAACTATTTAAATCATCTGAGCTTATTTCTATTATGGATACACCTGAAAGCCCTAAACAAGATATTTCTGAAGAGCAAACTTGGTTGTAAGTGGTAAATTGTCCAAGTATGTCAATAGTTCGATTCTTTAAAGTTTAACCCCTTTCTAATGTGTCAAAGCATTTCCTAAGTTGTAGCTACAGCAAATTGGAAACCAATGTTTTAATGATGGTGGAGAATAACTCAACTAACAACTACATAAGGCATTTCTTACTGTAGCCATCAATTATACTATTATGATTGAATTCTCTGTATCTCTGCTCCTGTGCTGGGCACTCATTCCTATCTCTTTCTCCTTCATGCAGAATACTTGTATTTCTAGCTTTATAAGATAGAGCAGCAGCCATTCATTATTTCAAATACCAATACTCAGAGCTTGTTTTTCAGCATACTGATGAACTTATTTCCAGGAATGAGGTTATTGGATGGAAGCAAATATATGTCAGAAAAATCAATTACCTTTTGTTGGTCAACTATTAGCCATCATTTAGAAGCGCCTGATCAACATAGAGGGGGAAACACTGTTACTGTTAACTTGGACAGGTCAGAGAATCCTTCTGTGCTTTTTGCAAATATTAATGAAAGTATAAAAGACCTCTATTGTGTTCTGGGGCATCTCTACTTCAGACAAATGAATAAAGCTCACTATTATGTTTGTAATCAGGTGATGTAATCTAAGAATATTTAGATTGGATTCTTTTAGAGTTGTGAGCTCATTATTAGAGTTAAGGATAAACCTGCTGTATAACAAGCCATTATAAATAGCTCACTGTTTTCCATAGGCACATGTTCCCTCACATGAGAGCAATACCGTGGACACAGCCAGCTGGGTGATTTTTGTGTTGGCTCACTGATGAGTCTGGGTCTGGCAGGTGCAGCATAATACAAATATGGCTAAGTGGTTTTCAGATCCAACTGGGGCCCAGGAGCAGGCTGCTTGTTTTCCCAACCAGGCCTGGCAGTGCACAGAGCCTGCTCAGGTGGGGCTGGGCTGTGTTCCCAGAACCAGGAGTGAGGGGAGCATGCTGGGAAGGTGCAGAGTCAGCTCCTCCACAGAGCTTGCCCAGGTTCAACAAGGCTCATTGGCTTCAGCTCAGTGCCAGCCTTCCTGGATCTGCACCAGGATGTGCTCTTGTGCCTCTGCAAATAATCCCTCCTGGAGCAGCGAGTGGAGGGCAGAGGCTTCTGAGTTGGCTGAAGCCCAACTTGGCAGTACATGAATTACCTGCCATTACTCAGTGTCCTAGTCCCTTACTCCCTTGGATCATACAGATGACTACACTTGCAAGAAAACAGAAGCTCCCCAAGACAGAAGCTCTGGCATTCCTTCAATAAGGAGATAAAATGTTAATGATATACAAGAGAGAAATCCAGGCCTAAGAGAGACAGTGCTAAACATTCCTAGCATTAAGGAAGGTTGTGATGACAGTGAAGGTTTGCAATGCATCATCTATGTGTACTGGGAAGCATTCAGAAAAGAACTCTAGGTTACAACAGCAATGTACCTTAATTTTCCTTTATTGAGGCAGAAGAGTGTACACTGGCAATACTGGACCACTGCTGGGTGGTAATAGCATAAATGAGGCCCTGAGCAATCTCCTCTAGCTGCACAAGCTCTGAGCAAGATGTTAAGGGTCTCTTAATCCCGCATTGTTTTATAGACAAAACACAAAGCCTGTTTGCAATGCCTCTGTTTGTATACAACACATATTCTATGGATTCCATATCCACCGTATTCTACTGGTTACTCGCACCAGCTGTTCTCATGTTTCCAAACAGTAGGCTACTAGTTAGTGCAGTGGATGTTACCAGCATTCTGTTTGTATCAAATTCTGTCTTTTACTCGGGTGCATCAGGTTGGCGTTTAGTTCACATGAAATGTATGCAATCAGCTTACACAACTCTTCTGATTTTCCCCCCTTGGCAAACCCTGTTCTGTAATTCCAATTCAGGCTCATGGATATGAAAGCCCAGGTAACTCATGTGGTGACTTAGTTTGGCAAAAGACAAAGTTTCTCTCTTGGGAAGTGATTGAAGGCTGTTTTAAGTGGTCCCTAGCAGAAAAAGCAAAATACTGATTGGTCACAAGTTGTCTCTGACAGCTGACAGGCAACAGTAGTGTGCCAGGGTAGAAGTGATGTATTTTAACAGTGATGACATGTTGAGTTCGAACATAAGGCAAATAGAATAACAACAGATTGATTGAGAGGGTGAGTGAAAATGTGAAATCTGTGAGAGAAGATGAGTGTTGTAAAGTGGCCTTGATCTCGTGCCCGATATGTTTGATTGCCATCTCTGCAGGCCTCATGCCATTAGCTTCAGGTAGGAAAAAACATGCATCAAAATTATTCATTTCTCACTTGCAGCAGTCATGGAATCCTGAAGTAGCAACATGAAGAAGTAAAGAACCAAAGTGTTAAATGTGAAAGTTCCCCTAAGAAGTGCAGTGGGGCAGGGGAGGAAAAAATTCCTTCATCAGAGGTTGAGAAGGAAATTAATCCAAAGGCAAAGATTTGCTTGCAATTAATCCCATCTGGGTCAAAGCAAGGCAGCACATTAGCCTTTTATGTTGCTGTGAGCATAGCTTCCCACTGGAGTACATTTTCCTTCTGTACCTAACAGTTTGTATGAAACCAGTTGTTGAAGTCAATAATGGTCATTGCGACATAATGATGGGGCCTTGTGACACTGATAACCTGGTGTGAATATTATCATCACATCAGGCATTTCCCAAGCACAAATTTTTAGATAAAGAGCTTACTGATCTATACATTTCCAGGTTTGTCTTAGTCTTCAAAGGTTTATTATTCTTTATGTGCAAGGTCAGGTCAAAACCTTGATGGGCCATGAAAGGCTGGCGTTGCTGATACCTTTGATTTAAATGGAAGGCTGTAAGCATGATCTCTTTGGATACAAAGCCTTGCAGACTTCATAGCACGTGAGCAATGTCAAGAGCTATTTACAGTGTGGGCATGGCTCAAAATTAAGCAGTGGAGAAAGAAATTTGGGAACTTATTATACTGTTATTTTTGATTCTTCCTGCCTTTCTTGTATGGGGTTCTAACCAAAACAATAGTGCTCCTTTAGTCTGGGCTTCCACTGACATTTCTTAGGCTGTTTCCCTAATGGCTTTCAGTGTCTCGGCTATTTCCTTTTGACAGTCCCTGTCAAAAACTGTCATTGCAGAATACTCTTTTCCATAGCATGCAATTAACAGCAGGGCCTGCAAGGATTGAATGAGGTCAGCTTTACCTGTCAGAATAGTGCCTTTTTTGAAAGACAGCTGGGAGGCAGGAGCGCCCAGTGGCTCAGCTGCCCATCCGTCTCCTATCAAGAACCATGTGCCTGAGCATCACTGCAGAGGTGGCCCCACCTTGCACATAACATTGGAGGTTCCAAGGCTTTCATCCATATATGAAGCCTTTAGAAAGCAGAAATCATCTCAAGCCACCAAGGAATTGAATTCAAGTTTCCAATTGAGTTCAAACCATAGAAATGGTCAAGCAACCAAGAAGAATTATGATGAAACTTATTCACATGTTGCAAGCCACAGACAGCTACCCTTTCCATCTGATGGGCAAGTCATGGTATAGAATGTAGGGACCCAGTTTGGTGTCCCGTTTTTTCCAGTGTTAAGATCTCATGTCTGTGTACACCTCTGTCTAGATATAGATATCTGTATCTAGTAGGTAGATAGATATATATAGTGTATGCACACAAGGATGTTGTGCTATGTCCTTTAGTTTTCCCAGTAGGAATCCCCATTGAAATGACCTGGCTCTGGGTCAGGTTCCAAAGGAGCCAATAGAAATAAAGAGTTGTAGACTATGGGAAGCATTTCATACTTAACAAGTGCTTAGCACAGAGGTTGGTATTAATCATGTTGCAACCAAACCTGCTGAGTGCTGTGCTGTACAGGAGAGACCTCATAAAAAATAAATCTGCAAAAAGACTTGGGCTCTGCAGAAAAGATATCCCAAATCCTTGTTTCTTATGATAAAATTATCTAGTTGGGGAATTTTAAAAGAAATTCCACACTGCTGTTACCTAATTCCATGGTGACTGGGAAACAAATGAAGGCTAACTATGAAGCAAAGTAATGTGAGTATGGAAAATCCAATTTTCCATGGGGAATACAGGTACTGTGCAGAGGAATTGGGGCAAAGGTACCTGCTGTGCTGCCCTACAAATAGTTTCCCATGTGTTTAAGATGCAAATATGAGTTATGCTGAGTGCTATGAGCTTCAGAGTAACTCGTTTATCACATTTTGCATAGTAACTTTAATTACGTCTTACTGAAAGCATCAATTTACTATAAACTGAAGTGTATTTCTTATTACTATTTTGCTGTTTGCATGAGTGAGAAGTATAAACACTGAAATATTTGTTAGGAGATATTCAATACTATGAGAATGTCTTGGTTCTGCTTTTTAAAACTGTCGATTTGGAAGAGTTCTAATTAAGAAAAGGGGAAAACAAAAAATGTAATTAAAATCGAGGCTCTCCATAAATTGTCTTTTTTCTTTGCTTTTCAAATAATATGCATAGTTCTGTAATATAGCAGAACAATGTAAATTAAGCTCCAAAAATTCAGCATGCCAGAAACAGATTCTAAAACCAGCCAGAAAATTATAAACAAGTAATTAAAATAAGAAATTGAGAGATAACTATTTGTGGGTTGAGTCATAGAATAGCTCTGTGCAATGAAATAAAAAGAATCTGTGGCATTCTGTCAGTTGCATGGAATTTATATTTCTACTAATTCAGTGCACTGTCCAAGCACTGATGTCCACTACAACCTGCTATCAAATTCAGTAGAGACTGGAGATAAATTGGCCAAACCAAAAAGAGAATGTAAGAAAACAGTTTTAAGGAGAGAATATTTTTAAGCTTTTATGGGATCTTTAAGCACTACAAACTGCCCTAAATCAAAGGAGTGGTGCTGGGATTTTCCCAGCTGAGAACCTGAGGAGGAATTTTGCCCAGTTTTATTTATTTTCTTTAAATTGGAAGCTACAAAAGACCAAAACTGTTCTTAAGAGCTGTCCATCAGTCCCAAGGTTCCAGCAAGAGACAGAGTTGAAGAAGGTCTCCACAACATTAGACTTATATGGTTTTTGGATTGGTAAGAAGCCTGGAGCTCAGAGCACCTCCTTAGTGTATAATTCATCCCTTCTTGTTTATTTTAGGCTCCATTTCCCTCAGGCCTTTTCCTTGCAGATAGCCCATTTTCAATCAGCAGCATTACAGTAGCAAAGGCTTTACAAGTTGGACTCCCTCAGTTAATACGGTGCCCTATGTAAGGACTGCCTGTAACCTGGGCCTGTTGTGGTTCAGATACTAACAGGACAACGAAAATGAACTTCTGCAAAGGAGTGATTTCCCCAGAGTGTGTAAAATGAGTAATTACACTGGTGAAGAGCTCTCTGTCTCTTCATTAAAGAGTAAACCCAGCTCTTCATATCAAAGGAAAAAGCCTTTGAAGAAGTTTGGGGGTGTCCCAATGCAGGTCAGAATAGATGGTTTTCTTCAGAAACTGAAATCTGTGTAACTCATGAGAGTTATTTCTGCCCAGGTCCAGTCTGAATCAGTATTTTCTCCAGCTGTTCATTCTCTATGCTCTCTTCCCTTCATGCACAATTTAACTTACACTGAGCTACAGCAGCCTCTCCCTACACAGTTGATACCATGCCCCTTTTCGGTTCATTGATACCTATGTCTGTGACTGTCCTCAGCTTGGTTTTAGTTCTTTCATTTTTACATATAAATATATGTGTATGTATAGGTAAGTGTTGCACCATTTGCTGAGCAGTTATGCGGCTTGATAGGAAGAACAGAGATAAGATGAGCTCTAACGTTGATTGGAGAGCATGAAAGTTGCCTCTGCATCTTCAGAAAGCATTTTAAAATCTGCACCTACGTGGAAATAAAGCAATTTTATAGTCACAAAAGAAGGATATGGAAGGAGAGGGATACAACAAGATTAGATTATTTTTTTAAAAAAGGCAAGGGAATATCATTGTTTTGCAACAAATATAGACACAAAGACCCAGATCAGCTAAGGATGAGGAAGATGAGAGCGGTTGGTAAAAAGTTAAGAGTTCTGGGAGCACAGGAGCAAATTAAGGAGTCAGCAGGCAGGAAAATGAGACACTTCTGGACTGGAGGTGGAAGCAAATGAAGGGGAAGTGTTGAAGCTGCAGTTAAAGAAGGCAACAAAACTGTGAAGGAGGCTGAAAAGCAGTTGTGCAAGGGATCTTGAGAGCAAATTATATCCTGCAGGAGTGAGACAAAAGGAGTTAATGGAGAAGCAAGAGAAGGGGTGAAATCAGACTAAGAGAACAGTGCATTGAATGATTCCCCTTGTTCTTCCTTTCATAGGACTCTGGGAAACACTGTGCTCATCCAGCTCTACTTGTGTTGGGTTTGCTGCCGGCTGCATTGGTTCAGGAGTGGGTGAGACCAAATGATTGCCTCACCAAATAAAACTGTTTATTCTTCCTTCAAGTGTTAGATGTAATTCAGCCTTTAGAGTATTTCTGACTGGGTGTTTGAGGAAATATATGGTTACAGATTCAAGGTAATTCCATGCCAGGAAAGCAGGCTCATCAATTCATCCTATCAAAACATTTCAACAAGCACTTGGACAAATTCAGTTGGTCTATAGCTTGTGTGAATTGTTATGTATCCTGTGAACCCCTCATTGCTTCCACAGTAAGGAAGGCAAAGTAGAAGAGATGGAGCTATGGTTGTTAATGAATTTGGGATGGGCTCCAGGGAAGTGGTGCGGAGGTACAGTAAGATTTGGAAATGTCAGGATGGAAAGGATAAAGATGAAGAAATAGAATGATATTTCCGAAACATGATGGATACTGGTAAAAAAAATGGCACAGCACAGACTTGAAGCCATGTGGAGTTGTTTTAGGGGAGGGAAATGAAAGCACCAGAAGATGGTAATAAGCAATTACTGTGAATTTAATTCCATTCTGTGTTTCTTCCACACTTTAAAATGATAAAACACACAAGGCAAATCAGTGGAGGAGAAAGTCAATTACAGTAGCAAATCAATTAGGGTGAAGAGTCAAATCAATCAAAACTGCAAGGTAACTAATGAAGGACAATTAACAATAATAAATGGATCCAGCACTGTTCAGAGTCAAAAAGGAAAGGGAGACACACAAGTGACATGAGGCTTTAGAGGCTACAGAAGATGTTATATTCAGAGGGAAGACACACTGTGGGTCTGAACTCTTCCTATTCTGTGACCTTTAATTGCCAACTTCAGGATGTATCAGGATAAAGAGAAAAGATTTTATAAGCTTCTATTTTTCTAGTGATAATGGCTGTTAGTGTGGTAGTGAGAGTCTAGTACCCCATTCTATTTTTTTGTTACCAACCTGAAGGCTAATTCAAAATCCTCTCAGTGTGCCTTGCTAACAACTGTAGACTTTAGTTACACCCTTAACCTCTTGGAACCATCTATATTAAACTCTTTAAGACCAGATGTCCTCACTGGAGGTTACTTTCCTTCTGAAGATGGAGAACATATAAGACACATAGCCCATTAACAAGGCTCCTGTGTGCCTAAAATTATGTATTACATTCTCCAGGAAGGAGAGTGCTCATGTGCCATTGTCAGTCTTAAGTCCTCTAATCATTCCTTGACTAATGAGTGAATGTAAGGAACAAACATCTTAGTTTAAACCTGCCAGTGCTAATTCTTACATAACATTTTAACATTACAGATCCTTCTTAATTTCTCTGAAGGACCAATGATCTTTTTTGTAGAGGCCAGAAAACAATAATGTTTTCTGTAGAGGAGCAGAGATTAGTAATCCAAACTGTGCTATTATCGGTGTTGGCATCTTTTATAGATTTCTATTCAATCTCGGCTAATACTTGACATTCTTTCTCATACCCAAGCACACTTCATTCTAAATTGTCCCCACAGAGAACAGCACTGCTTGATATATTCACAATTAGATTGGCTAGATGATCTTAATTCAAGAAAGTACTGAATTTGTCTGTGCTTCATCTATAATGCACTAAAAGGAAAATTCCCCAGCTAGACAAGTAAATTATTAACTCATAAGTCTATGTGTTGTAATTTGTGTATAGTAATAACTTATCTTTAAGTAGGATTGAAAATGTGTGTGGAGAACGTGAATAGAGTCAGAAATAACTGGTTGTTTTCCAACACTGGCACAAATTGGGAAGTTGGGCTGAGCATGATAGGTCAGGCTTGTGCCTACTTTAGCATGATAGGTCAGACTTGTGCCTAGCTGAGCTTGAGAGGTCAGACTTGTGCCTAACTGAGCATGAGAGGTCAGACTTGTGCGTACCTTAGCATGAGAGGTCAGACTTGTGCCTGCCTGAAGGGCCCTCTGCCAGTCACAGACTCTCTGAGGCTGTTCCTGTTGGTGCAGCAGCTGCTAGAAAGCAAATGTTGAGGTTATTGCTTAGGATAAGATAAATCATGTTCCCTTTCTCCTAGCAGATACAGACAAGAACAAAGACAAAGTAATGGACAATGTAAAGGAAACATTTTTTCCATGTTTAATTTAGTTTCCAGTGATACCAACAACTGTCTTCTCGCTCCACAACATTTTGAATTCTGTAATATAGCTGTTTCATTAATTGCTCTGTCCATATGAATGTTCTGCAAATACTCAGCAGCTTTTAGGTAGGAGCTGGTTATTTTTACCCTTAATCCACTTTACTTCTCAGAAGGCCTAAACTTTTTTGACTGAAGAATACCTATTTTCTCCCTAAGCCCCAGGACAAATGAGGCAAAGCTGTAATCAATAATTATACTATCCATTTAGGGTTACAAATCTGTACATAACACACATTGCAAACATGTTCCAGCAGTTCCTGTGCTGTAATAAGCTTGACAGCTCTAGTCTTTGCAGTTCTTTGTCATGTGCATTGTTTTGGCCACTCAGAAATGCTTTGTTCTTGTGAAGTGGATGCTATTTATTTGGAGTGTTTTCCCTGTCTAAAACAGCCAAGAAACTGCTATTTTAGTCCAGAAATCATGATGTGTTGGTGCTGAGGTTCTTTTCCCTCATGGCTCTGCTGAACACTCTGCTGTGGTGGATCAGGACTGTTCTGGATTTTTCTGTCTGCTTACTTAGCTAATTAAAAGAGATCTTCACAGCTGTCTGCTTTGGCATCTTCCTTATCACCAGAAACTAATTAAAATAATGCAACTGGTTGCAACTCATTAAATATAAACTATACTTTTCATAGCATTATAAACCTTCAAGAAAATGCAAAATAATTGGACAAAAACTTGGTTCCTTTACTCTTTCTTCCTTACCTAATGTTTTCTTAAGATGCCTACATGTTAACTTACATTTTCATCTGTGCTTTTTTCTCTCCGATATGTTCTTGCAATTGTGTTTTTGTAGCTTCCCACTTCATCTTTTCTCCTGTCTTAAGTTTTCTCAAGAGGGAACATCAAAATTCTCAGGTTTTTATTCAGTTGGGCACCTACAGAATGCATTCTTGTCCACAGCTTTTCAGTCAACATATTGGGCTAGGGAAATTTCAAGAGGAAATGCAATTCCAGAAAGCATTTGAGTGCTGGCTTAGTTTTGCTTCCCACTGCTACCTTTATTCATTGGCTTTAATATGATACTGATTTAATACTGTGGTTTGTAGGTAAAATTCCTTCTGAAATGAAAGAGATGCAGTTTTCTTGCTGGAGAAAGGGGAGAGCCCCAAAATGGCAGCAATATACTTATTTTATTGGATTCTTTTTTTATCCAGACTAATATATGTGTCACCTAAAAGCCATGGGGATTCTGATGTAAGTGATTAGGCAGGAATAGTTGTGCTTTGATGCTCTGTTTATAAAACAGTAGGATTTCACTGCTCCTCTCTATTAGAATAAAAGATCTCCCACCAAATTCATGGTTTCATAGAATGTTAAGGAGTTGGAATGGACGCCTCTCGTCCCCCCCCCTGCCATGGGCAGGAACACCTTCCACTAGCCCAGTTTGCTCCAAACCCCATCCAACCAGGCATTGAACACTTTCACAGTCGGGGCAGCCACAGCCTCTCTGGGCAACCTGTGCCAGTGTCTCACCACCCTCACAGGTAAAAACTCCTTCCTAATATCTAATCTCAATTTCCCTCTTTCAATTTATCCCCATTACAATTTTAACAGGGATTTTTCCTACACTGTAACTTAGTATTCTGCTCAGGAAAAAATGTTTCTACACACTTTTGAAGCAAGTTTAATCATTTATTTACTGCAAGACCTTCACTTTTAATTAGGTCTTTCCTGTCTTTCTTTTCTTCCTTTTTCCCCCAAGAGAAATTTTCCTTACACTGTTCTGGGCTGAACTCTACTCCTGTTTTGGCAGACCTACTTTTAAAGGGCTTCCTTACCTCTTCACCAGCTGTCAGACATTTTCCCAGTACAAACAACTAATACCGTTCTGGTTTACTTGTCCTATTTTTGCCCGTTTGCTGTTTTCTAGTTCTAAAACAGTGTCTGACCAAAAACGGGAAAGAAACCTAAAAGAAAATTCAGGTTCCAATTTCTTCATCCCTAGTGTCTGTCTGCAGATCTGAAATTGCTTTAAAAGACTGAGGAAGATTTATCACAACTCTGCGTGGCAAAACCAGTAAGAAAGTATCATTTTGCTTTACCTCTTGCAACAGTCCTTGAAGAAGGCTATGCAGAGACCTCATAGCAACCTTTCAGTACCTAGGGACTAACAAGGAAGCTGCAGAGGGATTCTTTGTTAGAGCTGTAGTGACAGACCAAGGAGCAATGGGGATAAATTAAAAGAGGGGAAATTTAGATTAATTATTGGAAAGAACTGGAACAGGTTGCCCAGGGAGGCTGTGGATGCCCCAACCCTGGCAGTGCTCACAGCCAGGTTGGCTAAAGCCTTGAGCATCCTGGTCTGGTGGGAGGTGTCCCTGCCCAGGGCAGGGGGCTTGGACTAGATCATCTCTAAAGTCCATTCCAACCCTTTAGCATGCTATGATAATGTTATTCCATAAGGTTTTAAATTGCCACCTCAAGGAAGGTACCATAACATACCCAGCTGTCCTTCTGAACATGGATCACTTTCTGAATTGAGTTGTGTGGCTTGTGGTTGCAGTTACTTCAGTTCTTGCTGTGTGCTTAGAGCAGGTGGTTCTTAATGGCAGCAAAGTGATGGGATGGGAGCTCTGCCTGCACATGGCCAGTTGTACACCTGTCTGCCTGTCCTTTAGCATGAACATTTCTTGTGTTCTTAATAAAGGCAGTTTTGCAGGGAGGTTTGGCATGAGGCTTCCTTTTTACAGGCATAATTTTCTATTCCTGATTATGTAAACATCTTGTTATTTTGACAGCCTTTGTGTATGTTAATTATTAGATTTCAATGCTTTTAGCCAAACACAGTTAAACACAAGATGAAATTAGGTGTTCTGCCTCTTCCCCTTCTAGTGTTAAATGTGCAATGAAAGAGCTGAAGTGAGTCACAAAGGAGAAGGAATATCTTCTAAAGGAGAAGCTCCCAGACTTTCTTGCTTTGTTCTGTATCCTTGAAACTAGTCTCTCATTTTGTTTCACTTTTATGCCTTTAGCAGATTTGTGCTTCCATGCTGCCTACTCAAATAAATGCCAGAGAAAGACTAAACTCTTCAATTTATAACATCCTTATTAAACATTGCAGGTACAAGACAATATATCAAAGGGAAACTCAATGAAGCAAACATTATTATTAATGTTTTCCATGTTGCTTAAATTATAAGAAACAATCAAAATGCTCTAAATGACTTGCTCTCTTGCACTGTGCTGCTGAGCCACAACAATGATTTGCCTTTTCAACTTATTTAATTTGCTTGGAGCTTCCTGCCCATTCTTCAGGGCAGCATTGGGGAGCAGACATCAAAGTTCACCTTGCTCACTCTTGACAAAATTCAAATGAAGAGAAAAGCTCTGATTTAAAGCAGCACCTGGGGAAATCAAAGCCTGGGACTGGCAGGAAGCTTGTGCTTGCTCCACAGTTGCTTTTTGTCACTTGAGATATTGGTAAGCTTCAGTTAAAAGTCTGGTTTATTTATTTTCAGTGGGGAATAAGGCAGAGAAAGCCAGTCTTGCAGAGAAATGTGGAGCTTAAGGGTTCAGTCAGACACCAGACTCAATTCATTCCTTCACCACAAAAAGTTGCTAAGCTACGCTTTGTTGAATTTGAACTTGAGTTCATCATCACCTGACAGTTCTATCAAAAGCATTTTTCCCTTTGTTGTGAAGCCAGGTGGCAAAATGTCTTCTGTGAAAATTGCACCCCTGATCCAGCTCTGATTTTTCACTCTCACTATAGTATTCATTAAATTCAGTGCCCAAATACATATACATATATATATATAGTATATATAGATATCTGATACATCACTATCAATAGTTATGTTGGGCTGAACTTTTATAAATAGGGATTTGTATTTGGCATATTTTCCCTGTTCCCTCTATGTTTTATAAATCACACTGTGTTTAAGACTGTCCTTGTTTTGTCACAGATATTAAAAGGTGCAGCTTTCAGCTCAGGTTTCTTATGCGTGCTCAGTTCACTGAGATGTGCAAGCAAGTTAATAGGCTAACACTCATGGCCACAAGTAATTCTCAAAACAATCTACACCTTCAAAACCCAAATCTCCATGAAAATCTCTGCCTTGGACAAAGATAGAGCAGAACTGTCAAGAGACGAGTCAACACCTTTCCACGTGAGAGCCATCTTACCCATGCTTGGAAGAGATTGTGATCATTTCCCGATGCACCGAAGGAAACGGGATACAAAAGTGAGTGTGTCACTTGTGCTTTAATTATATTTGCCACCTTTTCACCCTGATCTAGAATGACTTTCAGATTGATGGGCAATTTGGGGCAACCGGCAGATTCTGAAGGATGCTACAGAGAAAAAGTGAATTTAGCACAGGCACTGCCTGTTGAGTTCCCTGTGTTTCCTCAGCATTGCTCAGGAGAACTCATCCATCTTTGCCAGTCATCAACCACTAGAGTAAGTCAATCAAGTTTGCTTACCCCCCCATCATTGTACATCTTGATGCCTTCAAAAATCAGCAAGTCTCCAACTGGAACACCACATGCATTTTCCTGTGAGGGTGGTGAGACACTGGCACAGGGTGCCCAGGGAGGCTGTGGATGCCCCAACTCTGGGATTGTTCACAGCCAGGTTGGATGAAGCCTTGAGCAACCTGGTCTGGTGGGAGGTGTTCCTGACCAGGGCAGAGGGTTGGAACTGGATGATCTCTAAGGTCCATTCCAACCCCTTAACATTCTATGATTCTATGCAGAAGCAGCAGAAATTCAGTGATATCAGTATTTATACATCATTATCGTGAGTGTTTCATATGTCCCATGTGGCTTCATTTGAGAAGCTATGTTTTGATATCTCCATCATGAATAGTTTAAGGAACAATATAACAAATCATGCAAAGAACAACTGTGTCTCAGGACCTGACAACACATCATGTTGTGTAGTTCTTCACATTTGGGAGCTTTGGCAATTTCAGCAATATCAAGTCTGCATTATGTTTTTTTCAAAGAGATTTTTGATAGTGTGAACAAGAGCTTGGTTTGGCTTCTTTTTTTCAGTGTTCTTCTCAAAGGCATTTCTCTCAGTTTATTTGTTTTTTAAAGACCTTTCCTGTGTATTAAGGTGCTCCTGAAGTAGGAAATGCTTCTTTAGATAACAGCTCACATGACTAATGATGCCCCAAGGCACAGAGAAGATTTGCTTTCTTCACCACTGCAAGTAAATCCAGATGATGGACAGGTGGGAACATACAATCTTCTGCTGTCTTTTACTTGTACCAAGAAGCTACAGACAGCACTAGATCTCTTGAAGGCTGTGATTCAAAGAATCAACATTTTGTCAACAACCCTTAGTGTTTTCTTTATATTTTTCTATTGGAAGTAGCACTATCAGCTGAAAATTACATATACAAGTATGAAATAGCTTCCATCCAAACCACATATACATGAATGAAGTAATTTGAATACATGACTTGAAGATATTTTAAATTAAGTATGCCAATTCCCTAACTTGAGCTGAGACCTTAATGAGCTATGTACTTGCTTCTTAATGTGAATGATCAACATTTCAATACATAACTGCTCTGGAAAAGAAACAGAATTCTCAAGTTTACTGGAATACTGTAACTCTAGTCTTATAATCAATTTGGGATGAAAGTTGCATTAAAATCAACTGGATTTTTGCTTGATCCAGTCCTGCAGTATCTGTATCACTCTTAAATATAGGTTGTTTTACTGCAAACACCTCTGACATCATTTGCCCTCTGAAAGATTTGTGCTGGGGGGAAAATGTATAGGGTTAAGAAAATGATAACATCAATGAGGTGATTCTTTATAATACATTTAATGCTACAAAACCTTGTGGTTTATATTCATGTGCTGTAGTAAATGGCCACCTTTAAGTTAGAGACAGACAATGATGTCATTAAAATGCTTTAGTTCTCTACACAATGCAAGGAATAGATTTCTCTGGGGGACACTCAGGCACTGAGAACTTCAGGGCACTCTGAGTTCAAAGTTTGTCTATCCTATCTGACAGTTCCAGAGCTCTTCCTGGGACCATCCCTGGGATGTCCCATCTGTTATAACCAGTTATGACTGGCAGTGCTTCAAATCAATGCATGATTTCCCAAACACCATGCTCAGGCTTGATAGGAGTAGGACTAACCACAGCACTGTCATGGATATCCAGGATTTCTCTATGGAGGTGGCTTAAATGCTTTATAACTTATTT
>NW_008662010.1:0-10192 GCF_000695815.1 Acanthisitta chloris | reverse complement strand
ATATAAAATATATATATTTCTTACAGCAGGCAAAGAGTTTATCTTTAAGTCCTAAAGCCCTACTGCAAAGTTACTGCCTCTGGGAACTACATCAGTGGCATTGCACTCCCATGGCCTACAGGCATGTGCTAGGAAAATTTAGGGCACTTTGGGTTTTTTCCCATAACTTTTTTTCAATCTTCTTTTGCAAACAAGCACTGTCTGTGCAGGAGGTAAGGTGTACATCCCAGTGAAAAGTGTCACTGTCAGGCTGCTCCTCTGTCAGATTTTGCTGCAGCAGCAGAAGAAAGAAAAGGGCTGAGATGAGATAGGTCTGAGGAAGGGGCTTTAGCAAGTCAGCAGGGGGCCTAAGGGAAAGACTAATCCCTCAGTTCACATACTGTCCATGTAAAGACAGTCCTAGCTGAGGGGGCAGTTCCACACTAACCAAGGCAGTGGCACAGTAAGTCTTCCCCAAGCCACGTTGCTGTGTGAACACACTGTTGACACAAGGGAGTTAACAGCAAGGGAACAGTGTTGTGTCACATATTCTGAGGTTCCTCTGAAAGAGAACTTCAACCCTCATCTCCTACTGCTTCTGTTGAAAGCTCTTCCTGACAGATGCCAGGTCTAAAGTCTTCTCTGTATGTCCCCAAAGGGTGACTCAATAGGCTGCTGTGACATAATTACTTACCTACTGTTCCTAAATTGGTAACAAATAGTTCAAATTGGTAGCAATAGTTCATTTCCACCAGATACAACAAAGATAACAGAAACATTGTTGGTTGATCCTGGTAACTTCTATTACAATGCCCTATTATGATTGGCAATTGCAGAAAATTCAAGGCAAACCCCTTTTTCACAGCTCCAAAGCCTCAGTCCATAATGCTTTGTATACAAACATGGAATATTCCTGTTTTATGAGATTATTTCCATTTTTCTGCTTGATTTACAGAAATATTTTGTATCTGCTGTTGCAAATGGTTTTCTTTCACAACTGCAGTGATGTATTTCAATGTAGGAGCATTTTCAACGTGAGGAACTTAGAGCTTTAATCCTCCTCTCCTAACGCACAGACTTGCACAGGAATTTTTTTTTGTGAACTTTCAAGTGATTTGAGCCAGTTAGATTCTATATAAAATAAAAATGAACAAGATAGTTAAATAGAATAATTAAATAGGGAAAATCCAGATAGTTTCCTCTGCAGCTTAAATAGATCTTAACAATGAATGTGTTCCTTTCTCACAGCTGGTCAGGTCCTTTCCTCTAGCTCTGTTTTCTGGTCAAGCAACTTTCTAAGGCTTTGCATCACTTTGGGCAACTTTTACCATAAGCAATGTAGTAGTTAAAAACACAGAAGGCCTCTTTATTTACTATACCCAATGGGTAGGTAGCAACTGGGCATTAATTTGCTCACCACCTTTGATGTCTTTGTTGCCATGCAGTTGTCAGGCTAGGAATGGTCAAACTCCATGGCTCCCTGCAAGGGGCTGATCTCCAGCAGCAAAGAAAATTAGCATCTCTCAACTGGGTTTTTTTCTATAGGACTTTATACTTTTCCGCATCAGTATTTTTCTGTCTTGAACTGTGATCTATCCCCATCTCAGCAATCTAATCTCTGTCTGAGGTTTCACCTTTTCCTGATCTTTCATGGCCTTTGTCTACATCCTTTCCAACGGCAGGTTCCAGGGAAGTTTGAGCCAAGGTTATGCAAGTTGTGCGTTGCATCACATGAAGCTGAGCCCTTGCAGGGAAAACTTCAAGTAGGTTGTTAGAAAAAGGTTCTTCTCCCACAAGGTGGTTGACCAGTGGTCACAGCCCCAAGCCTGACAGAGCTCAAGGAGTGTTTGGACAGTGCTCTCAGGCACATGGTATGATTCTCGAGGATGTCCTGTGCAGGGCCACAAGTTGGACTCGATGTTTCTCATGGATCCCTTCCAGCTCTGAATAGTCTGTGATTCTGTGACTACAGTTTTCTGGATGCTAACAAAGTGTCCTCCCATTGCTCCTCAGGAATGTTTTGGCATGCTTTTGGCTTCCCTCAGTGCAATTCCATTTTGCAAGTCACTTGACTCATCCGTGCCTGTGTTTTCCCATCATGTTCATGTTCTGCTCTCAGGAGAGACAGTCTCTCCTCCCTCTAGAAGACACTGCCTGCCCTAGAGCATCTGAGGTAAACAGGCAGCCTTCCTCTCTATTGCCTGGCTGTGCCTTTTATATATGAAGGTGGTACATGCAGTAGCTCTGACCAAACGAATCAAATAGTTCTGCAATCTGCCAGAGGTAATAAGATTTCCATCTGAGCTGTCTGCAACTGCATCTTCAAGTTAGATACACTGTGCCTCCTGGATCTTGTGCTGCCAGGCACCCCAGCAGCCATCCAGGAGGAGGTTGTATTACAGTAACACAGAAAACCACTTCATCATCAGGGGTGTTTTTCTGCCTGTTGAGATCTTGAGCAAACCAGTAGGGAGCAGAGCCCTTGTTGGCAATTCTGATTCACAGGCTATATGACAGCAGGAAGAGAGATGCTGCAATCTCCCCTGGCAAAAATAAGATGTAGTAAGTTAAAACCAGATATCTCGGTGACCCTGCATCAAAAAGGATACATTTAATTTGCTAGTGTCAATAACAGGTGTATTAGAAAACAGGGTTTTTCCTTCTGAGTGGAAAATCTTAGGCAGGGATACTCTGGCAGAGAAAACCTTAAGCTTTCACTGGCAAAAATGCATGCTAAGAGTGTTGTCTGGGGTTAGCTGTAATAAGATACAAACAAAGATGTTGGAGCCAAGGATGGGTTGTTAACAAGCAGGTTTGGGGCTGACCCAGAAGCATCCTGCTGGGAATGCATTCCAGAGACAGCCAAGCATCTGATGAGTTTCCAAAGGACCATTTGAGGAATAGGGCCCAGGTGGGCAAAGCTTAGCAAAGGAATTTCTAGGCTTATAGCATTAGGTTTGGCTAAATACATTAGGGGACAATAGATACCACATTTATATGGAATTTAAGATAGGCTAGTTTATAGCAGCTTAAAATAAAGAAATTTTAAAAAATTAAAAATAGGCTCATCTTTTAGATGAGTTTTCCAAGAGCTGATATCAAGGAAAGAGGCTTCTGTAAGCTTGTTACTTGTCTGATTCAACAGAAAGCAAAAAGAATAAACAAATATTCCACATCTAGTCAGGGAAATATTAGTGATTTGGTTCATAATTAAGCCAGTTCATTTATTCTAACTTCTTTGGTTTTTCTGGGGTGGGGAAACAACTTTCAACTGGTTTTGCTTTCTAAAAATGCATCTCCTGTGGCACCACTTGATAGGTTTCCATTATGTGTGTTGAAATGTTTTGGAGAGAAGTCTAAGCATCCAAAAATGTGCTTTCCCTGCCTCCAGGTTTTTTGGTCTTTAGTTGTAAAGGCTTTTGATACCAGAGCTGGCTGGATACTTTCACATAAAAATGCCATTTTATTGAGCCACAATTGTTTTCATTCAGAATATCCCTGGAGTGAGTGCTTGCCAAACCTGGAGCAGGTGCCAGGTGAAGAGTGCCTGGATGGGTTGTCCTAAGGGGCATGGATGCAGGGAGCTGCCAGAGCTTCAGACTTTGGTCAGTCTTCTGCTGCTGGAGCCCCAGAGCCAACATTTCCTGTTGCTCCTCAGCAAAATTGTCATCTTTGCTCTGGTCATGAAAGCTGACAGGAACATCAATAACACTAAGTGGTTGCAGGGCCTGGGGAATTCAGCACATGTTAGTTTTTGGTCTGATTTGGACTGTAACTTTAGAAGAGTAAAACAAAATCAGCCATAAATGGAAAGCCTGTTTTCTAGCCAGCTCTTTTGTAGTCCTCACCTGGTGCTAATGAGGAAAGGAAAATTGGAGTCTCTTGTGCTAGAGGCATGTTACACTCAGTTCTGTTTGATTTTCTGTAAGGCCAGTTTGAGTTGTATCACCATTAATGCGTTTAAGACTTCATGCAAATACTTATTATTGTTTGTGACTGGTATCCACACCCAGACAAAAAAAAATCCCATAGAAAAAAAATTACCAGAACATTCAGCTCAATCCTGTTAATGTACAGAGATTAATGTGGTGAAAATCACCTATTTCCTCTACTTTAGTCAAGTAGAGACTTTCAGGATTTTCATACTTCCAGGTATTAACTGTCCAGCTCAGCAACTGGTTTTATACTAGCACAGGTATCACAGTGTTATTGGCCTTTTGCAGCTGACATGGCAAAGATGTTGCCTTTCCCAAGCAGAGAAAGACAGGATTCTTTCCACATGGACAAGGCAAAAAGCATAATGTTGTTTCAGCGCTGAGAAGTTTCTGTTCCTCCTGTCCCAAACAGGCAGGGTTTTTTTATCTTGCATTTATATTCTTAATTTGCCCATAATTGCTTTCAGGCATCACATCTGAGGCCAGCCTTCATTAATATGTTAATTGTGCAGTCCCTCCCAGTGGATTTTGCCAGAGCTAAGAGTAAACAGAAAGGTTTATTCCCCATCCCCTTCCCCCAAACCTTCTAAACAGCAAAATATTCCTAGGATGAGCTACTTGAGTAGGCTCAGATCACCATGATGATGGGGCACATTTATTTCATGTGTCTGGATCTGCCCAAAATAGCTGATCCAAATCCCTCTGTCAGAATAGATCAAAGGCTCATAAGGTCAGAACAAACCAGCATTTTTGATTGAGGTGCAGTTTAGAACCACTGTACACATCTCCCCCATCCTATTCCTCATGGGTATGCTAAATGGATTTTTTTTAAAGGTGACATTATCAAAGTACTACAGGGAATTACCCACACACTTGTTGTTAATTAATGTGAGATGTGCAGAGAATTTGCCCACACTGCTTTGAGAATCTCAGCTCAAGCACTTTCCTGGTGAGTATTTGCAGGGAATGAGGCACAGAAGCTGCCCTGCAAACCAGGCTCCTTAACTCTTCAGTGCCTCTCTCTGCTGTTGGCTTGGATGTACAGAAAGGTCATTCACAGAAAAATCTTAGGGTTCATTTTAGAGCTGTCCTGAAGAGAACCCTCACACCTTTCCAGCCTCTCTTCCTTTGTTAGGGCAGATGATAAACTGAGCAAGAAAAATCCAGCAGCAACAAAGGGCAAAAATAATTCACTGCCTATTCCTTTTTTGCCTCTTCCTTTCTTCCTGCCACAGGTGGGGGCAGCGTGTGAAATCTCTGTAGGTTGCTTGGCTGAGTAGGGGTGTTAATTGCCAGCTATAATTGATGTGCTAAAGGCTTCCTGAGACAAGTTTGTGCTTCTGTAGCCATTGATATCCTCCTTCACTTTTCGATGATGTTTAACCCCTTTGGTTCCCTCTGCTGCTGATGTTCCCAGTTCTCTCAGTCCTGCCCAGGCTGTAACTGCTGCCTTCACCTCCCCAGTGTATCCTGATGTGGCCAAAGGCCCAGAGAGCCCCTGACATTTTCATTTCCTAGGTTCAGAAATCAGGAACTAAATCATGGCAAGAAGCTGGTTTAGGTCCAATTCCAGTAAAGCCTGAGGTGTTCATATGAGTGGAAAAAGATGTGTGCAGGTACTTGCAACAGATACAGAGGACTCATACCTGGCTTCTTTTCCTTCAGTTTCAATACAACTTCAAATGTATCCTCATCCCCAGCCCTTAGATATTCATGTTTATATTGCTCACCCTTGCAGGTTACATGGTCGCAACAGACACATGAGAAAGTCATTTTGGCAGCCATAAAACCAACAAAACAGATGCTTTATCTCTGCTCCTTCCCTAAGCTCTTGCAAACTCACTCAGTCCATCAGACTCTTTATTGCAAGTCATGATTCATTCCACAGCTGAAATTGCGATTCAGGTACATCATCTTTCCTTCTCCCAAACTTGCTGACTTGTGCTCTCTGTCAATCCAGTGTTTTGGATCCATATACCTTTTCCCCTGCACATGATGAGCATCTGCTCTTTATCCATACTGGCATGTGCATTCAGTGTGACTGCACTGCCTGCCTCTGTACTTCAGACACTGCCAATGAGATGCAAAGCCTTTATTTTTCATCTAAATATTTCTCCTGCTCCTGGTTACCTGAATCTCTCATGGATCTATACTATCTTCTTTCCAGTCCATGTGCCCCTTTGCAGAGTATTGGCAAAAATTGATTTTTGGCCTGCGAGTAAATTGTACTCAGATGAAAGGAATTGCGCCTGCAGGATGAATGAAGGATTTTTGTGGAGAGCTCCAGCAGACCATTGAGAGGTATTTTTCATAGCTCTGAAGACTTTTCTATAAGTTTGCTGAAGATGATCCAGATGAGAAGGTGCAGTGGACTCCATTAATAGGGTCTCAGGGACTTTACATCAGTGTGTAACTTCTCTAAGCTGGCATGGCACTTCCTTAAGGTGTGCTTAGTCTGCAGCTAAATCCTTGTTAGTGGTAGTGTTTAATTCTCAGTCTTCTCCCTATCCTTAGCCATCTTATCAATCACCTTCAAGGACCCTGAGTGACTCTTTCAGCCAGGCTTTATGGAGCAGATGTATTGCTGTTTCAGTCCACTCTCTCTATAGTGTAATAACTTTGCTTTTAGTAGTGGAGCAGTGAGTGTAACTCCAGATTTCTATGAACGTGTATAATGCTGAGTCCATTTTTAGTGCTTTTCCTAGTAAAGTTAATTTCACTATGCTTTTCCTCTTCACATTTTCAGGCATACTGAGTCACACACCAGTACCCATTGTAGCAAACAGGGGTTAAATTGCACAGGGGAATCTCAAACAGTGTCAGGTAAGGTTGTTCCCACAAGGATCCATTGAATTCTTAGTTTTTCCAAACCTAAGGATTGGGAATATGCCATGGAACTGGCCTAATTTAACAGTTTGTGTTCCTGGAATGAGTGAAAGCATCTCCTTGCATGGCTTCCAGTTTTGCCCATCTATATCATGTTTAGGAGTTTTCCTACAAAACAGCTGTTAAAACACAGAACTGACAAGTAGGTGTCAGATTTGAGAACAAGGAGGTCCTGGAGCTACTGCTGCATTGCCCTACTTAGTGGCTAACTCCCGTGGCCAAGAAGCACATGCCCCTTGCCTTGCAGTGCACTGGTCATGGCAATGAGAGCTTCAAAGAAATCTAAATGTCTTAATTTCTATTCGGTGCATTAATCTTTTTCAGTTTGAAAGAAAACAATTTCAAGTAATCTGGAAGGCATGTAAAAAGTATTTTAAATTGGTGATATTTATAACTGCAACTTTTTTTTTTGAAGTCCTTATACTTACCAGGCAGTAACAGCCATTCAGTAGCAATGCAGCTCCTGCCAGTAACCTTCTCCTAGGAAAAAGGATTTCAGTAAGCTTTATCACTCAGTGTAGCCAACAGAAATATGTGATACTAAGAGCAGTGGAATCAGAAATCCACTTCAGATGTCCTTCAAATGGCTAGATGAGGAATTCAAGGGGATGTGGAATAGGAAACTCAGAAAATGGAGCTTGACTTTGATACTTACTTGGTGTGATAGAGTAATTTACTCTCCATATAGATCTTACTGTATAAGAAAAAGAAGGAAAGAGGAAGCAGTAATGTGTCACCTTATCTAAATAAGGTACCTGTCATTCCTGAAATTCTGTTTAAACTATGATGGATGCTCTTATTCAACTAGAGAGATCCCCCCCCTTCCAGTGAAAGACGATCCTTTCAAACAGCAAAGGCCTGTGATGAGACTGAATTTCCTCCTTAGGGATGAGACTGAAACAATGCAGAAGGAGCTGCAGAGCAGGTGCCCTGTGATCCATCTCTGGCCACTTGCAATGTGTGTAGCCATAGAAGAGGCAGTGATCTGAAGAGCAAAACAGCTGGGCTGATTGTCTCGCCAGAAACATCTGGAGTCTTTGCAGTGACAGCATAGTCCCATGTTTATTTCCTAGCAAAATGTTTTCTTTTCAGTTAATTTTGATTGACTGATCTGTCATTCCACACTTAATCTTTCTGCTATTTGCCCATGGTTCTAATGTTAACATTTTGCTAATTTAACTAAAGACATTAACTGGAAATAGATCTGTGGTATTTACTCTTTTATTTTCCTTTTTCCCAGAGCAAATGCTTTTTTTCCCCCCTGTAGCTTCTCTTTCACCACTGTTTTTAAAACAGCTAACTTGAGCACTGCATTGACCTGTTCCTCAGTAATCTAGAGCACAACGCTCCAAAATAAATGTGGTGAACCTCTTCAGCATTAAAATCGTGTGCTACACTATACATATCATACAGTAAATTCAGTGATTTGTTCTCTAGACTAATATAAATAGGAGTGGCAACAAAAAAGTGTTTGTGCTGTAGTAGTGTCAATTAAAACTTACTTCGGCACAGCAAACAGTGTCATTTGGGCCACTTGATGTCAACAGGAAGACCTGGGAAGAGGTGTGCATGGGTGCTTGGGGAACACAAATGAACACTCACTGCCTGGATCACAAATTCTATTAATTTGTGTTGTTTGTAACCTCCCCTGGGAAGCCAGGGACTAATCCAACCCCTGTAAGCTGCAAAAATAACTTCAAATCCGTAACTCCTTAGCTAGGTGAAGTCACCAAAGCCAGGAGGAATGTTGTGATCAACCTGTCATCATTCTTGAAAATCTAATCTCCCCAATAGCTGTGGTATTTCCTCCTTTGGTGCTTGGAAATGTTTCTACTGCAGATATCCTTCAGAGCAGGGATTTTTGGGAATGATGATCGAGATCCATGCACAGAAGAATATTTGATAATCTTTTTGTGTTCTGCCCAAAGCAGTTGAGTGCTGTACCTACAGTGAGATGGTATTACTTACAGGAAATAGAAGGAGCAAGGGCTGAGACAACTCTTTCTTGCAGCCCACTCACTGCAACCACAGGCTTCATATTCAAATGAATGAGTTGCCTTTATTGAAAGTTTATTGAAAGACCTTCCTAAACTGCTTTGCTGTGCCTAATAGATGCTGTTGCTCCCAGGAGCCAATTATGTTCTAGAGACACAGCAGGGTTCTGCAGGCCTGACTACAGGTCCTAAACCCTTCTCTGAGTGAAAATCCTGCAGAAGAAAGTTCATTTACACCTCTTGCATGTGCCGTTTCATTGTTTACACAGTATTTTCATCAAAGAGGGAGCTGCTCATTAAGCATGGGAGAAGCTGCCAGACAGGCCCTCGAACACTTGCCATCAAATTTAGCCCAAGTCTATCTGACATCTCAGCAGGGGAAGTGGAGTGTGTGATTCTGAAAAAGGCAGTTTGCAGACTCTAATCTTGAGTGTACAGCACTGAAGAGAGCTGTTTCTGCGTAATGGGATTCATACCACCAGGAACTCTACAGTTTAAATCACAGATCTCTACTCCTTGAACCCCATTCTCTCAAGTCATTTTCTTCCCTCACTGACATTTTAAGTGTTCTGTGTTTGGTGCCGCTAGATGATGACATTTTGATGTTCAGTTAGAAAGCCAAAATAGCAATTAGGGAATTACAAATTGCAGAAATCTTGCCATTTAACTATTAATTATATTCCTTATTGTCTTAACTAGTAAATGATGATACAAAAATGTCTCTTAAATATAACATGCAGAACCTTGTTATAATTAGGGTATTCCTGGGATGTCAGTCCCTGCTCCATGGCACTGACTTATCTCTAGAGCCTGCTGAAGATGACAGCATTTCCATGTGAAGAACAGTGCTCAAGAGGAATAGAAGTCTGTGTGTGTGATTATAACCTGGAGACTTAGATATTGACTTGAGCTCTGGGAGATGTTGAAATACTTGCCTGATCCAGGGCATGATGTGTCATCCTGGATTGCTGCAAGTCTTATTGGTATTACCTTTTGTGAAGAGATTTATGAAAGGGAAAATATTTTAGCTTTGATGGCATAGGATATTTCAGCAAAAGCTTCCCCCAGCATGTCATGGAATGGTACCTTGGGAGTGCTGCTTGCTTGGCTGCCTCACTGCAGCAGAAATTGTACTTTAGGCAAATGAAATCTCTCCTTTTAGTCCTGTTTACTACACTGATTTTGTCCTAATGCTCTTCTGCACCTTATTCTCATGCAAATATTACTATTTTATTCCATTGTAATATTATGTTTTATTAATTGTCATTTGCAATATTATTATTACAACACTGCAGAAGTGCAAAGATGCAAGTAAAACTCCCAAGTAGTGCTGGATGCTGCTTCGCTTATTGCAGCCACTGTGGCAGAAGGCTATAGTGCAATCTGTACCTACTATAA
>NW_008662009.1:27873-29512 GCF_000695815.1 Acanthisitta chloris | reverse complement strand
GCGGCTCAGCCCCTGCCCGTCCCTCGTCCCGCTCCGGCTCCCGCAGCGCTGCTTCCCCCATTTAAACCCCAGAGCCTGCCCTCGAGCACAGGCGCTGCACCTCTCGGGGGTCTGTGCTGCCTGAGCCGTGCGAAATATTCCTGAAAATAACTGACCCAGAGAAAACAAGAGCAGACAAAAACCCGAGCTGGCTAAGGTGCTGTCGGTGGGAGAGGTGAGGAGCACGACCGGGGGCAGAGTGGTCCCTCCTGGCGTTTAGGGTGTGTTTTTGCTGTGTCTCCGACTCGGTCCAAACCAAGAATTACATCCTTGGTTTGGATGTAATTCCTGTGGCCGAGGGAAGTGCTCTGGGTGTGTGTGTGACATCCTGCAGGGTTTGAGGGGTTTGTGAAACAGTTAAAAGCTTTGCGTGAGAGTCGTGACCTGTAAACTTGAGGAGGAATCACAGCCACTGGAACGGGCTGACCTGGAGAGTGACTTGTTAGGATGGAGAAAGGAATTCTTTATGTTTACAACAAAAGTCTATTAAAATGTTGTGCTTTGTATTAGAACACATGGGTAAGGGTTTGTGTGGTTTGCTCTGTAAATGCCTTCATGGGTCTACATGCACAGCTTCAGTAAATGGAAGTTGCAGACAACATTCTGCACCTGAAAATGAGAGCCCAAGTTTTTCTCCCACCCTGATTTAATGCATGGTGAGAGGTGTTGCCAAAGGCAGTGAGAGAAAAAGGTAAGAATTAACAGGAGTAACTAAATGCTGCGTGTTTTATGAATGGCAGTCATTTCCCAAAGTGAAATAAGTGATATACTCACTTCAGCTGTGTTTTTCTCTGCATTGTTATCACCTTTTTGGTAAGAGGAAAACAGGAGATTTTTAAGGAAAGGATTATTGTGGGGAAACCTGTTACTTAGCTAGGTAACTGAAATCTATCAAACCGTGGGAAAAGAAAGTTTCTCAAATGTTTCAGATCTTGACACAATATAGACTGAATCCTAATTATGACATTTGTAAGAGTCATCATTTACATATGGAAAACCTCAGCCCTTCAGTGATGAAGTCAGGCTGGGATTGGCCTTGTGCAAATGTGTGCAAATCAGAGCCTAAATCTTTCTAGGAGACTTCCTAGGGAGCTCTATTTAGGTTCTGTGACCTGAAAGCAAGGTAGCACCTCTTGTGGCCTAAAGCTTCTTCATAGAGTTACTTCTAATACCTTTAATCTTTTTTTTTTTTTTAAGGCAATGACGAGACACAGGTTTATGAGGAGAGAAAATGTTTAGTTACTTAGAATAATGCCCAAGGTGGCAGTAAGGCTAGTAGCAAAATTGCATGGTAACCTACCCATGGGTAGCCCTTGCCAAGGCTTAGATGACTTTTCCAACAATTAGATGGTAAGATAACAAAAATCTCCCTAATGCTGCAGTTTGCCAAACATTACTGTTAAACAATACTGTATTTTTTCCAGAGTAATACAAGTGAAACAGATCAGATCAGAGAAATATCTGTCATTATCATGCTCATTCCAGATAAAGGAGATGGCTAATGTTAACTTCTCATCAATTTTAACCATGTCCTTCTTTTAGCAGCTGTAACAGCACTGTCTGCACTTATTTCTTGCCCAGTTTTAGCCCTTGAAAGTAA
>NW_008662009.1:0-27824 GCF_000695815.1 Acanthisitta chloris | reverse complement strand
TTGTGTTACACTACAGCTAAAAAAAAATGTTAATTTCTAGTGGAGGTGAAGGAAACTTCCTGTTGATTTGAGCAGTACTTTAATATTGCTAATGCTGCTTACTAATTACATACTCATATTTTATTGTGCAGTGCTGAATAAGCTAAACTTTAAAGGGAAGTAACACAAGGAAACTTGATTTATGTGCTTGTCAAGCATTAGGGGTGTTGTCACTTGTTTAATAGTGGTTTCAAAAAACATAAAAATGTGACTAATTTGGGATGAGGCAGTAGAATCATAATAGTGTAGTATAAGGTAGCATTTAAATTAGGTCTCAGTTTGTTTTATCTAAAACCTGTACCCTCAGGGCCTCTACTAGAGCAAGCAAAAGGCATTGCAGTCTGAAATTTTGCATGCAAGACTTAAACATAAGTTGTATCTAAGAGCAGTCTGAGATTTATTTTTTTAACTTATGTGCTACATGTGGTGCTGAAGAGAGCTTTACCTGTAAAGAATTGGGTGAAAATCCTGCTTTCCATTACTTGCATGTCCATTTGCTGCTGCTGTAGGTGTGGATGTTTGTGTCAGGGTGTGGAGAGAAATTTGGTTTAAAAATAGGAAAGCATGACCTTGAGCAGCACAAAATGTGGAGGGTCACAGAGGCAGGTGCAGTACCTGAGCCTATTTTAAACCCTTTTAGACTGAGTAGGTGTTGATGGGATGAGTCTCTTTAAGTTTCTTAGTTTTTGCAGTCTTAGACTAATGTTTTCACAATTATTTTTAGACTTATTATGAACTTCCCTTTTTTGTTGCAAGAGTCTAAATATAGCCTTTTTTTCTTTTCCTGGGTAATGCTGGGTTTGTGCATTCAATGTTTTGTATTTGTATGTGTGTTACTGCAGCTTTTACCACTATTCTGAGGCAGGAGAAAGGTGTTTTGGTTAGTTTGTAATACAGTGCTAGTCTTTAAATCAGCTGGAGTTGATTACACTTAATTGGTGCTGTTGTCTGAAAAAAAGCTTTTTCCCCTAAAGACTTAGTTTAGAAAATGAAGGCATAAAATAACAATCTTAAATGGAGTTAGTAGATATTTCTTTTTTTTACTTTACTAATATTTTCATTTGATTGATCTTTTCCAGGCCATGAAATTATTAATTAGATGCATTTGTTCTGATGTATTCTCAGACTATTAATGTAAAGAGAAATGTATCGTACCTATTCTTGCAGGTATGTGAGTAGCATAAGAGTGTAAAAGTAATGAGTTTTGAAAAATAGAGAAAATATGCAGCTTTATGTATATTCAGTGTTACTCCACACAAGAGGTTGTACTAAAAGTTGGGATTGTTTTCCTTATTTTATAGCTCTGTGATTTATTAGAAGGCATATAGACACATAGACGTGTGTGTGTCTCCATTTCTGGCAGTGTATGTGTGGTAAGAACACTGAATATAGTTTCATAAATGATAATCATAGAATGAGCCTGGTTGGAAAAGGCCTACAAGATCATCAAGTCCAACACTGCCGGGGTTATTAGACCATGGCACTAAGTGTCACATCCAGTCTCGTCTTGAAAACCTCCAGGGATGGTGAATCCACCACCTCCCTGGGTAGCACATTCCAATGTCTGATCACTCTCTCTGTAAAAAATCTCTTCCTAATATCCAACCTAACCCTCCCCTGGCACAGCTTGAGTCTGTGCCCTCTTGTCCTGCTGCTGGTTGCCTGCGAGAAGAGACCAACCCCCACCTGACTCCAACCTCCTGTCAGGGAGTTGCAGAGGGTGAGAAGGTCTCCCCTGAGCCTCCTCTTCTCCAGGCTGAACACCCCCAGCTCCCTCAGCCTCTGCTCATGGCACTTGTGCTCGAGGATGTCTGAAGGAGCACAAAGTGCAGTGGTAGGGATTACATGTATTTAGCCTTATCTCCATGGTGGCATAACTGGCATAGTTGTTAGGAAATTAAAGATTCTTTGGTATGGGCTTTGTTTCTGGAAACCTTTCCCAGCATTGGCTGTTGTATGCATCAGAGTTTGACTAATAGACCCAAACCTTGTACATCACATGTCTGCACAGTCTGAGTCACACTTCAAAAGCTGAAGTATAACTTCTTGAAAACATGCTGTAATCAGCCAAATAGGCATCGAGAAGCTTAGTTAGCAGCTATGTTTGCATGTTTTTCCTGTTGTTTTCTTTACTCTGGTACACTGTGTGGGTTTTCTTCTCCTATATTTAACGAATATGTGAATATATATAGAATATAAATTATATGAATATATTTATAGTTGAATTAACATGAATATATACATATATATCCATTATATAATATATATCCATACATTATATGAATGTAATATGTATTATATATTATATGAGTATAAATATTTAAACAAAGGCAGAATAATTTCTGCAGGACAAAATCTGTCCTGCTGGTTTAGGAGCAAACTACTTTGGAAAATTCTGGGATTTGGACCTCACAGTGTTGGACAGCAAGAGGAAGAGACATATCTTTGATGTCATCTCTCTTTGCTTGAGCTTATTGTGTGGTGTTTGATTTGCAGTGTCTGGAGGAACTTGCTCATGCAGAGTTTTGATAATTGGCTTTCAGTCTGTACATGTATTGATTGAATGTTCTTTGAGAGGGGAAGGAGAATAGAATGACTCTGATTCCAGAGAGCTCACAGGGGTTTCTGATGCATAGTTTGAATCTAAGCTCAGAATAATGAAATTCTACAGAATTCTAAAGGATATTCCGACAACTGAAGTATTATGCTATTTGTTGTTGAAATGGTTGGGAAATTAAAGCTTGTCTTGCAGAGTTGCTTGTATAGTAACAAACTATATTTTATTGGTGTTAATCAGGAAGAACTATGCTGGTAGTGAAATTTTAAAGGATTTATTGTAACAGTTACTCTCTGTTCACCTGACTTAAAACTGTAGTAAGGTTGTAAGAAGATAATCCTGCTGTCTCTTTCTCATTTTCCATTCTTTTCTTGTGCTGTGATGCTATACTAAACTGGTAGTTGTCCCAGCTTGAATGAACATTTCTGTGGTTGTACACACACCTACTCCAACCCACCAAAAAAAGTAAATCTTAAACTCTGTTAGTTCTAGGCTTGCAGTATGTCCCCAGAGGTGGCTGTGCCAAGAGGCCTGGGGCAAGCTGTGCATCAGCCTGCACAGTTACACTGTATTTGGGATTGCTGCAATATTCCTTATGTCAGGAAACCCAAATCTTTCTAAAATAAGGCTGTAGATGGAATTTGGCACATTATTGCTGCCTATTAGAGAGAGGCTACTCGAGACCTCAAAGCAGACTTTATACTGCATCATTTGATTTAGTACACTAGTTAATTTAATGGAATAATTGGCTTGGGAAGAAAGTTTTCAGGGCCCCTGTGTTGGCCTGAATATATTCTAAAAAAATACTGATTTTCAGAATGATATAATTTTGTTCAATTTCAGGCTCACAGAACAATGACACTAAAAGACAATTTCTTCTAGAACGGCTACTGGATGCAGTGAAACAGGTGAGAACTCCAATACACATTCCTGCAGTAAACTTACCCAGAGCTGTCAGTGCCAGTAGGAACTGTCTTTGCTCTTCGTCCTCCTGTTTAACAAAGACGAAGAAAGAGAAGAAAAGGAGACAAAGAGGAAATATTGGCTTTGACATAGTACTGCTGAGCTTTGTGTCTGCTAACAAACAACTACTATGCAGTATTGGTTTAAAATTCTAGTTCTTGACAGATTATATTTGTATTATCTGTATTTTAAATATATGTAATGCTATAGAATATATAGTATGAATATATGTAGTTGTACTACAGATATGACTGAACTGAATTGCAGTGTACTGCAAAGGCTAACTTGGCTAATGTTTTAGAGTAGCAGCTTTTTTCCTTTGCACTAGGTTTCTAGTGAATGAACTACATGTAAAGATGTGATATATTTATCTATGTCTGTATCTTGCATCCACGGGAAGTTCAGCAAGTAGAATTTCATAGACTGGCTTAAATTTAGGAGAGTTTGGGAGGCAAAGGAATGCCTGAAAAATAAGGCAATGATATGCTTTATAAAGAATGGTTCTTCTGTAATTGTAGCACTGAGCTGAATGGGAGTAATGTTGGGGTGTGAGTATACATTTAAAACTCAAAAGTAGTAATTTCCACTCCATTTTCAATTTACTGAAGGACCTACAGGTGTGTTGCTCTGGCTGGCAGGGATATATTTAAACTGCAGGAGTAGCCTGTGAGTGGAACATGATGCAGTTTTGGGTTGCAGGCTGTATGTGCCAATGCTTTATTTTGTGCTGCCTCCTTTTTTCTTCTGACTTTGTTTCTTATATATATACGGAAAGTTCTGAAAATTGAGCTTGTTTAGTATTTTTTCTTCTGACTTTGTTTCTTATATGGAAATAGTTCTGAAAATTGAGCTTGTTTAGTGTAACAAAAATTTCTTAAAATTTCCTGTTTATTGCAGTGTCAAATCCGATTTGGAGGAAGAAAAGAAATCGCTTCAGACTCTGACAGCAGGTAAAACAGCTAAAGAAACTTTTAACATGCTTAGATCTTGTATCATAGTGACATAAAACATAAGGCACAAAATACTTGACATGCTCAAAAAATTACATTACATGAAATGCAGGTAATCTGAAGCTGAATTAACAGATTAAGTGCTCTAGCAGGTGAGGATGATTTCTCAAATTGATTGCCAGTTTTTCTGAATCTAATCTGTGCCCCAGCTCTCAGTCATCACGAGTCTGTGGGTATAAGTAGATTACACTGCTTACCAATGATGAGATTAATGCATCAAAGGTGTCTCTCACTGCTTACAAGATAGTGGTTCACTTTACATACCCTATTATGAGATCTGGTGTAAACTTGCTGTATGCAGACATAGGTGGTTGTTCTTTTCATGTGATTTTGTTCAAAATTCTGTTGCAGGGTGACCTGTTTGTGTGCTCAGTTTGAAGCTGTGTTGCAGCACGGCCTGCGGAGGAGCCGAGGGCTGGCATTAACAGCAGCAGCAATCAAACAGGCAGCAGGTTTCTCCAGTAAGACTGAAACAGGTAATTCCTCAGCTGGAACTGTTCTACTTTAAGCAGTTGATACGTGCAATGAAGTGTTACTGTTTCTAACAGGAGTTTGAAGCTTTGCACCAGAGTGCAGACTGGTGGTAGAGTACCTAGTGCTTGGCAGTGTGGTGTAGCAGTGAGAATGACTATTGCTTTGTTAATCTGGTTTAACTTCCATACTAAGTTTCTCTAGGAATTTTGGTGTTAGGAAATCTAGACTTCCTGAAGTTACATCATGTGTAGTGGCAAATTTGAGTTCTGGTAGGGATAAACATTGTGTAATTGTGCTGTTAAGGTTTTACAACAACTCTTTCATTCTTAACCTTGTCTTACTCAGTTGTTTAACTGCCATATTCTATGTGTATCAGGACATCTAACATGTTAACATGTTAGCATCTAAGTATTGAGGTGATCTTTAAATCAGGACATCTAACATGTTAACATGTTAACCTCTAAGTATTGAGGTGATCTAAAAGGGATAACTTATATTACTTGAATTGTTTGGGTTGGTTTTAATTGCTTTCTGCACATTTAAAGCAAAGATCCCTTTATTTTTCTCATCTTGAAATTTCCTTTGGATTTTTAATCAAAAGTATATGAAGATATTAATCCTCATTAGTTTTATTGTGAAGTTTGACATATAGGATTTTTTTTTCTTAAACAGGGTACATGTAAAGTGCTTCTTTTTGCCTCTTGAGACTCTGTCAAGTGTAACATGGAACACATAGTGGAGTTTACTTTTTTGTTTGTTGTTGTTTTTTATTTTAAATCTATTCAGTGGTGCTAGAATTGTTAATACATGTTGATCTGTAGCCATAACTTCCAGTGACTGTTTTTTATCCCCCCTGCTTGCAATTGAGTCTCCTGCTTTGGTGCAGAGAATGTTCTCCCCACTTCCAGTGACTGTTTTTTATCCCCCCAGCTTGCAATTGAGAGTCTCTTGCTTTGGTGCAGAGAATGTTCTCCCTCTTCCAGTGACTGTTTTTTATCCCCCCAGCTTGCAATTGAGAGTCTCTTGCTTTGGTGCAGAGAATGTTCTCCCTGTTAACACTCTCTCTGACTTATGCAAATAGTGCAAAACTTGAAATGAAAACATTACATGTAACTCTTGGGATTTCTCTCTTGTCTATTAGTAAGGTCAAAGGTGTGTGAAGTTTTTGGTCCTGTCTGTTAGTGGTCAGATGTACAAAGATGCATGTCTGATGCTTGGGAACTTCAGTAACAGTTCAGATATATGTTCCTGTGGATGTGTGTCTTACCTGAGGTCTTGTCAGTGATGTGATGTGGAGGAAGAGGAGAAAGTCAGAGAAGTTTTGTATGGTTGGGGAATGGAAGAAGAAGAAAGCCAGAATTTTTACTCCTGAAGAAGCTTAAGTAATGTGTGGAAGGTCAAGAGCAAAACCATATCTGCTTTGCAGAAAATATAGTTAACACTCTCTCTGACTTATGCAAATAGTGCATCTTTAAACTTGAAAACATTACATGTAACTCTTGGGATTTCTCTCTTGTCTATTAGTAAGGTCAAAGGTGTGTGAAGTTTTTGGTCCTGTCTGTTAGTGGTCAGATGTACAAAGATGCATGTCTGATGCTTGGGAACTTCAGTAACAGTTCAGATATATGTTCCTGTGGATGTGTGTCTTACCTGAGGTCTTGTCAGTGATGTGATGTGGAGGAAGAGGAGAAAGTCAGAGAAGTTTTGTATGGTTGGGGAATGGAAGAAGAAGAAAGCCAGAATTTTTACTCCTGAAGAAGCTTAAGTAATGTGTGGAAGGTCAAGAGCAAAACCATATCTGCTTTGCAGAAAATATAGTGCTTACAATGATTTTCTTGTAATGGAAGTGCAGGTTCCCCTGCATTTATCTTTACAAATTGCAGTGTTGGCTTGGTGTGGTTTTGGTTGGGTTTTTTTTTCCTTTACCCTGAAAGCAGTTGCAAAGTACTTCTATATTTATATCACTTTCAGGCACATGAGTCTGGTATGATTTATATTCCTTTCTGTCTAACATAATCACAGGTGTCTTCTCTTTTTTTAGCACACTGGAATGCTGCTGTTTAGGCTGTGCATTCAGGCTTTGACAGTTGAAAAGGGAAATTGTTCAGCAGTGGTTTTTATTTGCAATTTACAGATGCTTCATGAAAAACTGTGCTTTATGACTGCCAAACCATACCATGTAGCAATGATTTAAGCCTTAGAGATGAATTACCTGATTTTTTTTTTTTGCTGTTCTTTCATCCTCAAAAAATGCTAAGAGGTAAATTGTAATAAACATGTTCTTAAATTATGTTTTTACTCAGAAACGGGAGCATATAAAATAGCAGGCGCTTTATTGTACATTTACAATTACTGATGTAGATTTTTGTTACCTGATTGAGAAATTTGAGACAACGATAAGAAAAAAAACTATAAGAAAACATTTTATCAATATTTGGGGACAAGGCAAGGAAAGTATTGTAGTGGAAAGAGGTATTGCTGCCTTTTAAATGCGACACTTTGGTTTTAAAGTAACATGAATTTGCCATTTGCATGTCTGCAAGTTCTGGAGCTGCCCATTCCTTCGGGCCTAGCTTCTAACATTTCACAGCCAGCAGTAAAATAGAGTTCTAAAGAATTTTTTCCCTTTGTATACTGCATTCCCAGCTGATCACGTGAACCTGTGCCATGGATGAAATACTAGCTTAAGTGAGCTTTTGAGTCTGAATTCTATGTAGAAGTGTAAGATGGAATCCTTTAATTTCAGTGAAGTGAAAAGTTTTGAGTGCTTAAATACCCTAAGTTCTGTAGAAATAAATAACCTATTTAACTGGAGGGTTGCATGAAGATGGTAAATGATTGACCTTTGCTCAAAGTTATGTACCATTACCTGTTTTTGTAAATTCACCTGTAAATGCATTCAGATATGAGCTTAGTGTTTTTCTTGGTGGGGTTGTCGTGGTTATTATTCTTGTTGTTATTAAATTCCAGAGCCAGTGTTTTGGTATTATGTGAAGGAAGTCCTGAACAGACATGAGCTGCAGCGTTTTTACTCTCTGAGGGCAATTTCCACGGATATTGGCCGAGGCCGAGCTTGGCTGCGCTGTGCACTGAACGAGCATTCGCTGGAAAGATATGTTCATATGCTGCTTGCAGATAAGAATCGACTCAGGTACTCTGTCTGAGAGATTTATAATGCAGGAATTGTATTGACAAATGAAGTACTGAGGATTAAAACCCCCCAGACAACCAACCAAAAGCCACAGCTGTAATAATACACTTTATTCTTTGCTAGTCAAGTTGCTTAACCTCAAGAGTTGTGTTCGTTTTTTGAAATTTTTGGCAGCCATTAAGAGTGGTTTGTGCCTATGTGACATAAAACTGACTTCATTCTAGCCAGTACATGCTTCTATCCTCATCTTCATTCCCATCCCCTTTCCTAACTCCCTTCCCTGTTCTTTGAAGAGTTTTCCTCACCAAGACCTTGACACTACACTTTGAGGTGCCCCTCTCATTCCATTAAAATAGGGCACAGTTGCAGCCTTGATCTTATCAACTGATCAGTGGTAATTGCCTGTTGCCTTTTGGAGATGCTCATCCTGCAGCAGTCAAACAGTGTAGCTGCTACTGCACAGCAGTTGGAAGTGGTTTGGTAACAGTTTGTGAACCTGTTGTTACAGTTACTGAGCATAACTTGCTGTGTACTGTGAAATCCTAAGGCACTTTGGAGGTGCAACATGCACTTAAGGTCATAGTTAACTGAGTCCTACCGTTTTTCCTCATACATCTTCAGATCCTGTTCTTTTTGAAAGTTTGAGGTGTTTTCATCTTTTATCAATATCTGTTGAGAGATGCTGTGATTTTGAAAGTTTGAGGTGTTTTCATCTTATATCAATACCTGTTGAGAGATGCTGTGGCTGCATTTTTCCCAGAAAAAAATGCAGAGCTAAAACTTAAGACAAAATACTCTTTAGCATGTCTTTGATGACTGCTCAGCCAGTTCTATATACTTCAGGACTCAGGGAGTTACTGTTCCATAAGATTTAATCCATTGGTATGGATTACTCCTACTTATTTTTCATACTTTACTTGTCTTTCAGAACTGAAATGTATGTTACTATAGGACTGTGTATTCTTTTTTTTTTCCTTTCAAATTATAGTGTCTTCTATGAAGACTGGGCTTTTATGATGGATGAAGAACGTTCTAGTATGATCCCTACGATGGCAGCTGGTAAGACTTTCTCTCTAATATAAATCTGTTGCATATTAAGGTGTTGTATATGTTTCTGGTTGTGGGGAGCTTCTCTAACACACTCTGCTGATGTGGAGAATGTGTGTCACAGGCACAGTCAGGGTGAGTAGTCAAGGTGTATGCCAGTTTATTCTGTCAACTGATGGATTGTTAAAATCCTGGACTGGCTCTCCTACAGTTCAAAAGTCCTTCACATAAATTTTCTAACTGTTCAGCAGTCAAAGCAATCTTAAAATAGTGCAATTTAGAGAAAACAAAACGGATTATTCCTGTCTAGAAAAGAGTAATAGAATTTTATAGTAAAATCCAAATTATAGGTAAATACATTTAAGGAGAGTAAGAGTAAAGAATGCTAACAAATAATTTACTTTTCTGGAGTTTGACCACAGAAGTGTTGTATTATTTACCTTTTATACCCCTTAGGTGCATGGTCACATGCTTGGTGCTGCAAGAAAAACTTCATGGGAGTTTGCTGATAGAATATAGGAATCAACAAATACTAAAGTTGCAGTGAAATGGGTTTAAATAAAAGATTATAAATAAATGAGTTCGCATTACTTACGGCTTAATTAATGTGCAGCTGAACAGCCATCAAGATGAATTCAGAACTGATGACATCAGCTTGAATATAATCTAAAAAAGAATGAATGGTCCATGAAAGAAAAGGAATTCATGCGTGGAGAACTGTGGGAAATTTTATTGGAAAAATGTTTTGCATGTCAGAGCTTCATTACTCCTCAGGTTCTATGTTTGTAGCTTTTGTGTAAAGCATCTAGTGCATTTTTGGTCTCTTTTTTCCCCTTTTATCTGAAGGTCTGAACTCCATTCTTTTTGCAATCAACATTGATAATAAGGATTTAAATGGGCAGAGCAAGTGCACACCCACAGTGTCTGATTTGCTAAAGGAATCCACCCAAAATGTCACTTCCTTATTGAAGGAATCCACTCAGGGTGTCAGCAGCCTTCTCCGAGAGATCACCGCGTCCTCTGCTGTCTCCATTCTCATCAAACCTGACCAGGACACTGACCCACTTCCTGTTCTGTCCAAGAATCTGAATGCTGGTAAGCTTTTATGCAATGTTAGTGCCATTCAGAAATGTATAAAATATTCAGGTGTGTTTAAATTACTCCTTAATTTAAGCTTTATGCGCTACTATAGAATAGAGATCTTAAAAGTAAGTGCACTATACATTCAAACTAGTTGAGTGTGTAACAAAAAGTATGAAATTATTAGAAATACTGATGGGAATACTGGGTGATAACTGTGTATTTCAGCTTCCTTACATCACTATCTTACTGGTAGTGCTTTGTTACCTGAATTTCAATTTCGTATTCATAATCTCATGCTTTGCAGTTTGTGATTTTTCTTTTTTAATATGTTTTCTTTTGGCACTTAATCAGTCAAATACACTACCATATATCTGGTGTTATATATCAGACACAAATTTTAGCTTGTTATTCTTCAAGTAATGCCCACGTTTACAGTCTGAATTCCTAGGCAATGTAGATAATTGCCTAAAATATGCTCTTCTTACCTTTAAATGTCTCAAAGTTACAACCAGCTTGTAGGATGTTAGTTACTAACAAAGACCCAAAGTCTTAATGTCTTATAGTTTGAAATTAGTCAAGCAAAATGTGATTTTCATTAAATATTTTCAGTTCCAAAAATAACAAAGTAAAGTTATATCATCTTTGTTTCCAGAAGTTGAGCTGAAAGATTGTTTTGCTTTATAAAGGTACAAAACTGCAGGAAGATTTATGTGCTTTTCAATTAAGAAACAAGGTTTGAGTTTAGGCATTGAATGATTCTGGCTAAGAGAAAAAGGCAAAAAACCCACATGTGAATAAAAGTTGAGATAAAATCTATTTTTTATTGGCATTTAAAATAGACTTTGTCTCAAAACAGGGTTTTCAAAACAAACTTATGGTAGAGCTTTTGTTGTGTAGCACTTAAATGAGATTAAAATTGTGATACTTGACTTGGGATAACTTTGTTAGTATAGCATAGGTTTGCAAGATGAAATGGCAGAGTAATTGACCATATGCTGCACATGACTCTACAACATAATGAACATTATGTGTACAGTGCATGTGTATACAGTACATGAAATGTACAACTTATAATAAAATGTTGCTTTGAAAAAATTGGATTTCTTCAAATGCAATTACATGTGGAATGTTAGAGCAAGTTAGATGTTTTCATTAAAGTCTGTGTTCTTTGCTGGAATTAGATTTGCAACCAGAATGGGTTTTAATATCCTTGTAAAAGTATGTTTGTGTGTTTTGTGGATATGGAACAGCTGGACTTGAATTAACAAAGCAGTTTAGTCCCAAAGTGTGTTGTCTTGGTGGGGAAATCTCTGATATTTCTTAGAGTGCATCAGCCTTGAGCACCCTGATCTAGTGGAGTGTCCCTGCCCAGGGACAGGAGATTTGGACTAGATGATCTGTAAGGTCCATTCCAGCTCCAAATTCTATGATTCTGTGATCAGCTTTGCATTTAGCTTCATGTGCAGGTCAGAGTCAATGAGTATAGGTAACAACTGAAAAGGAAGAGCTGCCACTGAAGAGCTCTGATGTAACCAGGGAGGATTTCAGTGTATTTCAGTCCATAAGCAAGTCATCTGAGGGAGGGAGCAAATTTAATTTCTTTGTCTGAAAACTGGCTGCTGAGCTTTTAGAGTATAGACAAAAGAACTTTATTGGATTGCAAGTTATGGATTTTGTTCATGTTGTGAGTTTGTTTTTTATTTTTCTCTCTGGAAGTGTTTCATGTTTTCTCTGTTGCACAGAGTATACACTACCCATATACCATGGCAGAAAGGGACAGGGAGGCTAAGCTTTTATTTTAAATTTAATTTTATGAGTTTGTTGAACTATTTTTTTTCAGTTTCCAATTGAATATTGTTATGAATGCACCTCCAAAATATCTTCTGAAATCTGAATTATGGAAGGCATATAAAATAAAGATGGTAATTAAAGATTTAAAAGCTCATGTGGTTGGAAAGATAATGAATACCTTGTAGATCTAAGTGGGTTTTTTTCTGCACTAAACTCATTTAGTACATGAGCTCTTACAAGAAAAAAAGAAGTGTATTATATTGTTTCTGTCTTGTGAACTATGTAAAACTTCGCATTTCTACTAGATTTGAAATACAAAAAAGATCGAAAAAAGAAGAAGAGAGTGACTAATATCATCTCATTTGATGAAGAGGAAGATGAGCAAGATGCCACAAAGACTCTGGTTACAGGAGAAAGTTCAGAGGAGAGTGTAGATAGATCTTCAGTTCTTGCATTATCCTCATCTGAAAGCACTCTGGGAAGAAATTTGAATGGGAATGAAAGTAACCATTCCTGGAAGAGCAATTCAGTGTTCATGAATGGAGAGTATGAATACCAGAAACTAGATGTGAAGAGCATTGATGATGAAGATGCAGATGAGGATGAACAATATGGAAAATCATTAGGAAATAAAGGGACAGAAGGTGATACTGAGGCTTCTGAAAAGTAAGTAATGGTGCAGGAACTAGTGGTAAACCTTCCATGCTTCCCCTCCTCTCCTTCCCTCCCTCATGGGTACTGGCAAGTTTAGGTGTCCAACAGAACTATAGGTTTTTCTCTTTTTTTTCCCCCTATTCCTCCTTCCGCACACCCCTTTCTCCCCCCCCTTTTTTTTTTTCTTTTTCATTGTTTAAACCATTTGGGCCACTGTGGTGATGATATTTTGCTTTTAAATTACACTGAAATCCAAAATTTCAAGATTTCATGCTTGTTCTCCTTGAAGTTTTTAGCTGTTAAAATTGTTGCATGATACAGCCAGGCTATAATTCTGGCCTACTTAATGTTTCCTTATTCTTAGTATGGTATCAATTCTATTTTGGCTTCACAGTAAAAGTGCATTTTAAACAGAGCAAGCCTGTTATCATCACAGTAGACAGTTACACAAGGCAAGGCAAAACTGAGAGAGAAAGAATAATTTTAGATACTAATGTGCTTTCTTTATTTCTGACACAGAAATTTGTTTGGAGAAAAAGGCAAGCACTGCCTGTCTCATCTGCTTTGGAATGGTCTGATCTGTACTGAATTAATGTATGCCTGACCAAGAAATTGGCAGGCAGATTGAAATAAAGCTTTTTCTTGCAGTGATATCTCTGAAAGAAATAGAAACATTGTGAATGTGAATATTGGCTGAATAAATAGGTTGGTTTGTTTGTTTTAAATCTAGGCCTCATGAAATAGGCTCGTGCAATTCTCAGATATGCAGTTGGACTCCTCTGCAGGTCCTGAATGATGACTCAGACGTTCTGTTTCCTGTCAGTGCTGTTGGGTCTTACTCCCAAACAGGTAGGTGTTTTAATTTACAGAGTTCCAGCAACATTTATAACTGAATTTCTAACCTGTGACAATGGTAAGAAATAGTGCTAAGTAAGGATGTAGGAGATACTGCACAACTGAGATAGAAAGTTCAATTAAAATTTATTGTAGTGCTGAACCAGATTTCTCCATTTGAGTAGTTATTTAGTTGAGGAGGATTTATCTATGTCAAAATACACCAGAGTTTTGCTGGGATTAAGCTGTGGTCTTGTCTGGTATTTTACTAAAGTTCAGGGTAGTTGAATAGAGAGTTTTCTTAGTCATTTTCTATATATCATAAGCTGGAAGAAGCTGCAAGTGTGTTTCAGAACTCAAATTAATCTTGCAGATTAGAGAGCAGTTGGAGACAGTTCAACAGAAGCTGTTACTTGTTTATATACAGAATGAGGAGTGATGGACTAGGAAATACTTCTTAAGAAAAGGATCTGGGAATCAGAATTATTTGGGTTGACATGGGCAGGGACATCTTTTACTAGGTCAGGCTGTTCAAAGCCCCATCCAACTTGACCTTGAACACTTCCAGGGATGGGGCATCCACAGCTTCTCTGGGCAGCCTGTGCCAGTGCCTCACCACCCTCATAATAAAGGAAAAATCTTCTTGATGTCCAGTCTAAATCTACTATTTCAGTTTAAAACCATTTCCCCTTGTCCTGTCACTGTAGGCCATGCTGAAAGGTCTCCATCTTTCTTCTAAGCCCTCTATATGTTGAAAGGCTGCAGTGAGGTGTCCCTGGAGCCTTCTCTTTCCAGGCTGTACAGCTCCAAGTCAGCCTTTCTTCATAGGTGCTGCAGCCCTGTGATCATTTTTGTGACTCTCCTCCTGATGCCCTCCAACAGGTCCATGCCTTTCTTGCACTTGGACCCCAGAGCTGGACATAATACTCAGGTTGAGGTTTCACAAAAGCCAAGACCTCAACCTGCTTGCTATGCTTTGTTTTATTCAGGGTAAGATTGGCTTTCTGAGCTGTGAGCACCAGTTATCAACTCATATCTAATTTTTCAACTGCCAGTGTCCTCAAATGGTTTTCTGCTGATAGTGAGTTAGCAGTGGTGTGCATAAATGGAAGTGTCAGTTGTAAATTTAATGCTCCATTGCCTCTGCTGTGGCCTCAGCTGCAGTATTGTATGCAGATTGGGGTACTGCACTTCCAGAGTGATATGGACCATTTGAAACAAGCAATAAAAACAGTCAAAGGAATGGAAAAGAAGACCTGGTGCTTTTCCAGTGTCTGTATTGGTACCAAAAACAAATAAAAAAAATTTACCAACCCTCTCCTCCACCCCATTAATATTTTGCCAGCTGTTCATAAAACATTGCTTTTATAAAGCTTTGGGTATACTCATGCTGGTGACAATTAAAAAGCTTTTCAGTGGCATTCAAATAATGTTTTAATTGTAAAATATTTTATATTTTTTTCATATACATTTTATGTGCCAAGAGCTGAAATGGATTGTTAATTTAAAGCCTGTGAAAAAGTGTAACTCAGTTGTGGAAGTTCAAGGATAAAAATGTGAATCATACAATAATGCTGTACTGCCCTCTGCTGTATTTTAAAACATGTGCCTCAGAAGCAAAGCCAGTGGGTCAGAAAAAACAGAAAGTGCATTTTCCTTTATTTCTTGTGCCATCACGTTCGATTTATGAAGGAATGGATTTAGCAAATATTATGGAATTTGTGGCATTGTGTTCTCTTAAATTTGATGCAGAAACAGTTAGAGAACATGCACGGGTTGAAATCTGGAATAGAAGTAAACATTCCTGTTAATTGGGGTGTGTGGAAGGGGAACTCACAGTTGCTCTGGGCGTCAGTAGCCACTCAGACATGCTGAGGCATCAGGAGTGTGAGCTAGGGGTTTGTAGCTGAAATCAGAAGTCAGGAGGCTAAGCCAAGACTTATGACTGGAGACAGAGGGCAACAAAATGTGAAACAGGGACCTATTTTTATTAAGAAGATTCCAAAGACCTTCGTTTCATCTTGCTTCATCTCAGAACTGTTTTGACTACAATGCTCAGACTACTAGAGATGATCAACAGGTCCATTCAGATCCCTCTGGCACAGTCCACAGATAATTTCAGTTCTTCTGTCCCTCTTTGTGGTAACCCCTATGGTCTGTCCACAAGCTAGAGTGACACAACATTGGGCTGCTGAAAGGAATCTTCACTGGTTATAGGAAACAGCAGCAAAGGTTCTGCTGTCTGAGCTCCTGATTTCACCTCTCCACGTGTGACAGGCTGTGCAGACAGGCTGCTCTAAATGGCCCATCATGCAGCCCAAACATCAGCCACTTAGGGAGAGGGATGCCCACGGATCCAGTCACTCCCTCCCCAGCCATACTCACAGCTTGATGAGATTGAAAGCTGCTTTAGGCAGTTGTTTGCTTGACTTTGGGAGTTACACTTGTGCTGGATGAATGATATCAGAAGGAACGTGCACTGGCTTATTCTGAGGGCAGTTCAGCCCAGTAACTAGCAAGTTCATTATTCTTATAACACTGTTTTTGTTAAAACATGCTTAATGAGCTCTTGTGAAATGTATAGATTAACCCAGTGTTTTGGTTTATAGGTCTTAATACAGATAAATAGCAAGACCTATATTTGAAATGGGTTGCAGCACAGTCTGCAGTGTTGTATGTTAATAGCTGTGTTTTCAGTTTCAGTCTGGTGCAGTGCTTCAGGGATGTGTCAGGGCATATCAGATCTCCATGTAACTGGAAATGAGAAACTCTCAGTCAAAATTCAGTTGCTTGGAACAAAAATGGAGTATGCAGTTTAGGAATTGAGCTTCAGTAAACTCTGCAGCTTAAAAAATGGATTTTTTTCCTCCATGGTCTTTCTGATATAACTCTAATTCCAATTCACTTTTTTTCCTAGAATTCCTGTTTTTTAAATCTGTGCAATTTTAGTTCATGATTTTAGGATTGTCATGTAGTAACTTTGTAACCTTTACATAGTGAGATGCAGAAAATATCAATAAAATACGATTTTTATTTCTTTCCACCTGAACTTCCTTAATGACAGGCCTGGTGATGTGAATGTTTTGATCCCGACAGTTGTGGATCTGTGGACAGATGCACATTATTCATGCTTTTTAAACAATATCTCATCTGTCTGATTCTTCATGTTTGGTACATAGACATAAGGAGCCAGGGAAAAGCCATGGTGCTCTGTTGGGAGTACATAAAGGGCTGGTGTCTTTGCAAGGTTTCATGTGCTGGGGGCTAACCACAAATTCTTCTCCTGCAAGTCATGAAGAGATTTGTAATGAGGATCAGATGCCATGTGGTGGGTAAACTCCTGAGGCTTGTGAGAATAACTTCAGGAAGAAGTCTCATAGCTTTGCAAGACTGTTAGTGTAAAATGTGCACATCAATTATAATTCAGGAGTTGTGCAATGCTGGTTTTTTTGATGATGGCTGTGTTCTTAAAGGGACTTTATGATATTATAATTCAGGAGTTGTGCAATGCTGATTTTTTTTGATGATGGCTGTGTTCCTAAAGGGACTTTATGATCCTGTTGGCAGTCAGGGTGAATGTGCAGGAACCAGCTTTGGAGAAGGAATTTAAAGTGTTTAAAAGCTCCAATACAGATGAGTATTTAAAAATGTAACTAGCTTCCTTCTGTGTTTATGTTTTTATTCTGTTTTTTAAAGTACTGTAAACTGAAGAAAGGTAATGCTTGTGCATTCTACTTCAGATAACTTGGAGAATGGAGAGGGGCATGAACATATTCATCCTGTAGAACTGGTTCCAAGGAGATCTGATCTTCCTTACAGGTATGTGTCAAATATGTTTTCCTTAAAAAAAAAACACAACAAACTTCACCCTGTAGCTGCCAACTTATTATTGTTACCTAATGCACTCAGTCCTGGAAAACCAATCACTTGTCAGGGAACTTCTGCAAATGTTTGGAAAGACAAGTGCAAAAAGCCTACACTTCCCTTTTTGCATAGTTTCGTATTTTAAACTTCTAATTATCTTAGAGGAGTCACACAGTCATGTCAAATAACAGGCAAACTTGGCCTCCTGGTTTGGAAAGTGGATTTCATGATGTTTTGTATGTTATTTTTTTTGCTATATTTTCCATAGCCCTTTGATTTGGAATTTTTTTTGTGTGTATTCTTGAATCAGACTCATGGGAGATACATTAAAGGATAGTTAAACGTAAGTTGGTTAAATATGGGTGAATAGGATGGCAATTCTAGTTTCTGGAATGCTTTTTTCCTTTTTGGAATTCAGAATTTTGTTTTCATTTATTGATGATACTGTTCTTTTATGACTAGAGTGGAAGTCAGTCCTCCAGCTCAAGTGAATACTTTAAGCAGTATGTTGCCTTCAGCCACTGTGCCAGAATCCATGACAATTAGTAAGTACTTTCTTGATGTATCGAAGATGGAAATAACTTTGAAAGTTCTATAACTCCTTCTATTTTTATTTCAGCACTCAGTTGCTGGTGTGCTGGCCACACTAGAAATGACTGCTCTAAAATGATTTTTGCATTGGCAGATCCAAGGTTATAGTTCAGTGCAACTCATATATCCTTATACTACATGTGGCTTCAGTGGTTAAATGAAAAATAATGTTTTAATTTGTTAACATCTTTAAATCTCGGCAAGCTCTGAAAGCACTTATGGTTGGTTCTGATGTGGTCTTAATTTATTTTGCCTGCTTTCATTGGTGCCTAGTCAGAAAAAACCCAAACAACCTAGAACTCTTTCTGTGTACACTCAGTCTGTGGTTGTTGGAGCATGAAAACCTGCTCCAAACATAAATATAAGGTTTCATATGCAAGAACTGTAGTTGAGATTAAGGTGGAGGACAGTCATATTTTCTGTGGTATTGAGGGTAGAACTAGGCAGAATAAAATAGCCTTTGCTGTGGAGATAGATTAAGAGAAGCACAGGCTGTTTGTCTACCCCATCATTAATCTTTTTTTCTTCGCATAAGCTTGTAGAACAAAGACTTAGCTCTTAAACTGACTGAGCATGTAAGGCAGTATGGGTTTATGTTCCTCACTGTACAGAAAGTTCTGTGACTGAACTGGCTTTGTTCCCAAAGCTCTTGGGTGTGTGTTTGTTTCTTCTTATAACTTCCCAAATGTCATCATTTGAAACTTGTCCATATTTAAATTTATAAGTGATGCAGCCAAGATTCTTTTCTGAAATCGATTCGTGAAATCATCAGAATGAATGAACCCTGAAGATACTCTAATCTCATTTTCTGAGGTCGTGTTCAAACGCTGTCTGTGTCAGCGTGTTAAGGGAGGTACACTGTGCATTTCCCCTGGGCAGTGTGTCAGGCTCTGCCCTGGGGCTGCTGGTTGAGCCTTACACAGCTGAAAGATCCTTTCTGGCAAAGTACTTCATGAAGTGGGAAACTAGTTTGAGACTTGAAAGTGACATAATTGGAGATGTAGGTGAAGTTACTGTTGTTGGTTACTGTGATACTTTGGTCACTAGATAGACTCTGCTGATGTTATTACTACAATGTCCTTTTGGTCTTACATTCTTATTTAATTTTTCAGCTGTAGAATTTGAATGGGACATTTTCTGCTCTTGCACTCCATGGATTCCACTGTTCTGCAGGTGTGTCAGGTGCCAGCAGGGGCCGCAATTGGTCTCCTTCAGTTGGTTCTTACGTGTAGGTCAGACAGCTATGAAATAGAAAATCCTGAGATTTTACGCAATTGGTCTCCTTCAGTTGGTTCTTGCGTGTAGGTCAGACAACTATGAAATAGAAAATCCTGAGATTTTCAATTCTCGACACTTAGCAGTTTGTAAACGAAAGGCAAACACAGGATCCACAGGAACATGCACACTGTCATTAGTGTCCCGTTTTAGAGAAGGCTTTGGTGGAAGAAAGGGGGGAAGCATGTCAAAACCATTGATAAAGCTAGTAGAACACTTAGCAAATAATCTAATCATAATTATAATCAAAATTCAGCTGACTACATTTACAGTGTCAGTCAGTACCTTTGTGATTGCTGATCCCAGATGCATTCAGTCAAAATGCTTTTTTTAAGTTTGATGTTATTGGTCATAGATTCTCTGTGCACGGAGAATTCAGTGTTGTGACAAAGATGTTGAAGCTCCTTTTCTCTATTGCAATTAGCAGAAGAATTATTAAATGGTGAGGCTTATAGCTTGGTTGCATAGCAACTGGCTCTAACACATCAGACAAGAAAAGTGGAATGCAGTAGTGCAGGGAGGAAAGCTGTGAGCTCTCCAGTGACTGTTTTTTTGTGCTTCTTACTTCTGAAGACAAAGATTGAAATTGAATTTTTTTTAAAATTTCATTCTTTTCCTGCTTCGTTTTCAACTTAAAAATATAGTACTAACCTTTCACTGCATCTTTTGACATGCAGGCCAGGAAATCATGTCCCAAGAAGCTGTAATTTGAAATTTCTGCCATTTTGAATTATTTTCCTAAATTCACATCCTATGCATTTGTAAGGTGCAGGTTCACTTAACAGCAGATACATCTCAAAAAAAATACTGATACCACTCAAGAGAAAGCCTAACCCATACAGTTTCACTGTGTATGTTAGACATCATTTGAAAACTTGCCCTACTTCTGAGACCATTATGCCTCATAACCAATTTTTTAAATGATTAGGTTTGTCAGAAGTTTTCTGTTTATGCTTCTGCTCTATTATGGCCTTTTCCAGTTTTTTAAAAAGTTGTATTTATCATATTTGAATCACAAACAGCTTTGTCTGTTCCAAGTGTTGCCATTGGAAGACTGTATTTTCAGCATTATTTTCCACCAGAACAGCATGTTCTACCAGCACAAGTTTCCTCATTTTGGTTTTGCTATGGGGAAAAAAAGCAGAAGTTCCAAAACTTTCATTTTAGAAAGATGCTACTTGTGTCCTTCTTTACAAGGTTCTTTTATTATAGTGCTATTTTTAGTAAATAATTGGTAATTTCATTTTTTTCACTATAATTTTCTTCACTTTTTAAAATTGGGCTTAACCACAAAGGTTAGGAAAGGTTTGAGCATTGTTCATTCTGTATTTTCTCATATACTCTTGAGATAGCCCCAGTTTTTCACCATCACTGAAAACCTTCACTGAATAATCAAACCTACGTATTATATTTTTATCCTGATTGTGTAAGTCAGTAAGGTGTATGTTTTGGTACTTTCTCTGTCCTCTAAATAGCTTCTGACCTGTTCTGTAACCTGCTTGCCACAGAGCACTGAGAGGTACTAAATTCATGTGACTTTTTTGAGAGCACAACAGTGGAAGAAATGTATATACATTTCATCAGAGAGGAAAGCTGCAGTTCATCTTACAGGTTTGGTTTTGGTCAGGGCCCTTCTACAGAGCAGAAGGCCAACAGTGTATGGTCTCATTTGCTTCCTACTAAAACTTGCCCTGATAGTCAGTGCTCATGCAGGTGGCTTGGGGAGCATGTCTTTAAAGGTCAGTCTTCTGATTTAAGATGTAACTAGTCTGTTGAAAGTTTTGTTTATCTCTGAAAATATCTGTAAATTTGCACTCATGAAAATAAAAAAAGTCACTGCTGTAGACTGCTCCCAGCCCACCCTGATATTCTATGTGCAGGATTGCAGAGGAGTGCTGCATGCCCTTGTGTACACTGAGAGATGATTTCACTTACAGCTCACTCTTCAAAACAGGTGATTGCAAATCATACTTACCCAATCTTTGGCTAAACAGCAGAAGAGTTGTGAAACTTATGAATTTTCTGGAGGTTGATGGAAAATTGACAGGTGTTTCTTAAAGCATGGCACTTTTAGATGTTTCATGCTCTGAATGTGACCTTATAGAAGCTCTGTAGAAGCTACATTTTGCATGTAGTGTGCAATTGAACTAAAAATGTTCTAGAGCAAATACTTGCTTTGTGAGTAATTAAGCACTATGGATTAATTTCAGCAATAAAAGATGATTTCAGTGCTTGAAAAAGCGAGGTTTAATATGAAAATTTAATTAGAAGAATTCTTATTTTTGCTAGTTGAGTCAGACATGGTTTGGAATCATTGGTTTGCACATGGGAATCCTTTTTTCAAGAAGCTGTTGCAAAAATATCTCTTAAGGTTGCGTAATATGAAAGACTTCACTAGTCATTTCTGTCTTTGTGGAAGTGTGATTATTGCTTCATTTTAAGCCATGTTGGTGTTGAATGTTGATCCTCAAGAACAGTAGAATTATTGCTTTTCATTAATGTTACTTAGCAGAATGTAAATGACATACCAAGCACAAAGCAATTCAGAAGTAGGACATAAACTCTAACATCAAACACTTCTCTGAAATAGGAATACTTGGCCAACCTCCCACTGTTTTATTAAAGAAAAAAAAGGAAAAAAAATAGAGGAGGGGGAGCAAGATTGAAGTTGTGAAGACCAGAAGTCAGAAAATGCCAAATTTGTGGTTACTGCTGTAACCCTGACATTTTAAAAAAAAATTTATTCCTTTTTCTAACCCACACAATGTATGAGACATAAGTCTGCTGGAGAAATTAGGTTATGATCATACACTCATCTTGGAGGCAAGTGTAACAGGCAGACAAAAGCTTATGAACTGTGGATGTTCTGGCAGGTTTGAAGTGAACCTGCTGCAGTGTATGAGGCTGGATTTACTTTGTTTGCATTTGGCTGCCTGGTCTGACATCTGCTGAAATTTTTCAGGAAGCATAAGTGAAAGTAGGAAGTGATGATTTTTGAAAGTTTTAAGTGTTATACCTGAGTTAAGTAGGATGGTGTCCTTTTGGTTCTTTTCAGTTCTTGCATCAAAAGATCATGAAATTAAAGTTTCTGTTTTCTTTTTTTCTTGGTAACTTTCTACTTAGGTACACTAAGTAGTTACCTTTTAGTATTTACTGTGGATGGAGAGATGAAAGAAATGTTGATGATAAACTGTGTAGTTCTTGTGTTTGTTTTGAGTAATTCATAGAAAATATGACTCTTAATACTCATCACTTCAAGAAGCAGCAACACTGGTATAGCCATGGAGCAGTTTTGCTGCTTGAGTACCAGCCTTCTTGGGAGTCTGATCCCTTAGCCCACACCAGTGGTTTGTGTTGAACTTTCTTCCACATCTCCACTGGTATCTGTAATTGAACTAAACTAGGAAGAAATACTGAGTGTGACCTGTGTTTGCTTGTGTGGTCCTAAATTAAGCATTGGTATTTGACCTATATGTGATAATGAAATTTGGAGTTTCTGCTTTGTTGTGTCTGTAGTATTGTCAATTCCATCACTCTCAGAAAAATGAGGCAAATGGAAATTAAAAGCATTTTAGCATTTTTTATTTCACTAGACTTTTGTTCTTCTTCTTTTGTGCAGACCATGGTCTTTAGCAGCATCTTGCTTTTGTGCTCTGCTTACTTGTGTGTGTGTGTGTGGGAGAGGGCAGTGAGAGAAGATGGGATTTCAGCTCTCTACTCATGCAGAAGATTCTGGCTGGAATAAGGAAAAGAAGATTAAGTTATTAGGCAAGTTAAGGTTACAGTTTGAATAGATTGGGAAAATGGAAAAAATGGAGACAATTTATAATAGTGTCACTGTTTAAATGGTAATAAATCAGTGCACATTAAAACACTGAGTATGCACACAGGCAATTATTGCGGAGTAGGCACCCCAGCCTAAGTGCAGAGCCAAGGCTGCAGTGACTTGTCTGAGTAGCAACAGCTTTAATTTATTCAGAGTTAGAGACATAATAGCAACTAACTGTTGATTGTGCATTATCATATTTTAATGACTCACTTGAAATATTTAAAATGCTTTCTTGAGAAGGATTCTGAATCAATGTTATAGTTCAAGATCTTTATTTTGTTCTAGTGTTACTGTACTCACAGATTGCTATGGTTCCTTTTGCTTGTGTTGTATGTTTGTACAAGGCTTGAACGTGTACTGGATTATTCTGTTTTGCTCATCCTTAGAACAGTCATTTATTTCACAGATAAGCTGATGGATTGTGGTCCATTTTGAGAACATTATGTATCATTTTTTCAGGACTGCTACATCCCACCAATTGTCACTGCCAACAAGTCCCACCACAGAAGAACCCAAACAAAACCCCTCACAACCCCCAGCCTTTCCAGCCTGCCCTCAGAGTGGCAGTGTCTCATCATGTCTAAAACAATACTAGTAGTGTGCTGAGCTCCATTATCACCAAGTTTGATATTTTATGGCTCAATATGATACTTGTATCTCAGAACGTGGGATTTGGTGGGGGTTTTTGGTGTGTGTGTCCTCTCCCAATGAAGTGATAGTCAACCAAAGCTGCTACAGATCATCTTTTGAAAACCTAGTGATGAAAAGAATTGAGCATAGTGTATTTTGTTATATGTAATATTTTAGTTCTAAGTTCTTCTACAGTTCCTATGTAAATTACAGTGGTTACCTGGTCACTTCAATGCAATGTGAAGTTTACTCTTGCCGCACCTTATATTCCTCATCCTTATAAACTAAAAATGGTGTTCTGCCTTGCCTGCTTTCTGCTATGTGCCTTGTGCCAGCAACAGTATTAGACTCAACACCAAGATCACTTGATAACTGAAAAGTAGCTCAGCATAAAAACCAAACCACATTCAATTTTGAGCTGGATGAGTTCCTGCTAGGACACTGTGTGTAGGAACATCAGTGCCATGACAAGGGAGGTGGTGGCATTGGTGGATAGGGCCAGTTCAAATGTCATTTTCACTGAAAGCACAGCCTTAGGAGGACTGGTTAAAGTACCCATGTAATCACAGCTTTGGTTTGCATGTCAGTACATTAATCGAGGGACAAAGCAGAAGTCTCCAGATTTTTTTTTTTTTTTTAATGTGCTCAATCCCACAAATTTCACTTTTCTTTCTCTGCTGAATTAGTGAAGTGCAAAATCTCTCTAATGACCTACTGAAATGTTTCTTGCTAATGTCAGTTAGTTCTTAAGCTGAAATGTGGAAAATACGGAATGGATACAAAAGTATCATCTGCTGTCTCCATGGCCAAAGAAGCAGAAGTGTTTTGGGAAACATCTTGCATGAAGAAATGTGGGTTAGTTGATTTCAAGAGATATGAGAACCCTGTGGAATCCTGCAGTTCTGCAAGGGCAGGATTTTCCTGCAGAGTGCCAATGCCAGACTGAAATTGTGTCTGCAGCACTGGCTGGTACATTTGGTTGACATAGTGAAATCTTTCATGTTTTGTCCATGACTAGAGTTTGGCAGACTTAATCTAGTCCCCAGGACAATGTTAAGGCTTTTTGACTGGGCAAAGATTTCTGTAACTGTAGGAAATAGTAATAAATGTTTGTGTAAGTGAACTGAATGTAAATGGGAAAACTGTTGTCCAGTGGCTTTGCCTGCTTGAAGAAATCAGGTAATACCAGTTCTGTTAGGATGTGTTCAGTAAAGGCACACAAAATTTGCTGACATCTGCTTTGAATACTTGTGGAGCAGAGTTGGCTGATGTATATAGACATGGGAGCATTTCATTTAACTGTTGGGAGGGATGGTTTAATATAATTGTGTTCTCATAGTGCTCATAAAATTATTGATTAACGTATGTGAAATTGGTAATGAAATTGTTTAGGATGACATGTTTCCATCCTGATATTTGCTAGAAGCCATTCAAATCTCTGAAGACCTCTTTTATTTCATGTATTCATGCAGGACCTGGAAGGCAAAATCTATTTTAGGTTAGATGATTAACTCCTAATATTCTTCTGTACATTTATAGTAAATAGTAATGGTACAGCTGTACAGTTAGATGGTAAAACCTCTATTGAAACCTCAGCAGGACTCCAGGTGAGGCACCACTGTGAGCTCATCCTTTTCTGTATGGTATTTGTCTGTTCTGGTATCATGTTAAACATTACCATAGAATCATAGAATTTAGGGGTTGGAATGGCCCTTATAGATCATCTAGTCCCCACCCCCTGCCCTGGGCAGGGACACCTCCCACTAGATCAGGTTGCTCAAGGCTCATCCAGCCTGGCCTTGAACACCACCAGGGGTGGTGCAGCCACCACTTCCCTGGGCAACCTGTGCCAGTGTCTCACCACTCTCACAGGAAAAAACTTTCTTCTCACATCCAACCTAGATTTCCCCTCCTTCAGTCTGAGCCCTAAAGAAGTCTCAAAAAATTCTAAGATTCTGTCAATTTTCTATTTTTAATTTTTAGACTTGATTTAATGACAGGAAGTATTTTGAAGGTCTTTGCAGAAAATAAAAAAGGTTTTACTAGGAAATGACAAGATTCAGAAATCCCATTGTCCTTAAGACTCAGCTGGAGACAAAATGTCATGAGGAAACAATGACATTCTCTCCCATCTCCCTGTGATAGTTATATTTCCTCTGTCAGAATTTATAGCACGAAGCAGCAATTTGAAGAGGCTGCACAAGTGACAGTGTATTCATTAATATGCCTGTAGTGAAAAGGTGCTTTCTGCCATACACCTGTGATTAAAGCAAAACAGCTGCAGCCACAGGCACCCTGGTAAACATTTGTATTAAAGCCAGATGCAGGCTCATTTGACTTGATCAATACTTCTGATCCTGTGTTAAATAATACCATTTTGGTAAGACTGTTCAAATTAGTGATGAAATTAAGAGCATTTTTATGTGCTTTGCTGAATAGCAAAGCTTTGGCATCATCCTAAATGTGTTGCCTATGTACGTGACTTTTAGGTCTGAAACAAGCAAAAGTGCACACAGAAATGAATCTGCTTTGTCCCTTCTCTTTAGATGAACTTCGTCAAGCTATTGTGGCCATGATGAATAGAAAGGATGAGCTGGAAGAGCAGAACAGGTAGTTTTCTTTTTTTAGTGAAAGGGACTGTAATTTTTTAAAAATGTCCTTTTTAATACATGCTGTTCCTTATGTAAAGCTATACATAACTTTTGTGTACTCTTTTTGATGTATATATTATTTTTCTGTGAAACGTAAACCTAATACTTCACTATTTAAATGCTGATAATGAAAAGTAGTGTTTTCAGGTCAACCTTACTCTTTTAGTTTGAATCACAGATAACTCTTTGTTTCTTGGGAGCTTTTGCAGTTGTAGTTTTTTTCAAAACCGAAACTTATAGCCAAAAAATGCTTCAGGTTTCCTAAGAAAGCTTTCCAGAGGAGCAAAGGTTTGTCCTTGCATTCAGAAAATTTCTTTCTTTGCCCTTCTGGTGATGTAGGGTGGCTGACAATGTAGTGCTGAAAGTGTCTGTGATTTGTGAGTGCCTTTATGTTCTCTTGGGGCAAAATGGTGATGTAAATGTAAAAACAATCAATCAGTTATTTAACATGCAATCAAACCTACTTTGTATTTATTTAGTCTATTGAAACACATAATTAGGTGAATGAAAATACAAATGTATTCAATGCTTTAGTAGGGCTGTTTTGGTAATTTACATTTTCCTATAGATATTTTGGGATTATTTTGATGCTGAGACTACCTACTGATCCTGTTTTCCTGCCACCAATAATTGCAAGTTATTACCCCATTCAGCTTTGTGTTTTTTGGCAGGAGGACCAGGAAGGTTTGGGTTTGTCGTGGTTTAACCCCAGCCAGCAGCCAAGAACCACACAGCCTCGCACTCACTCCCCCACCAACGGGATGGGGGAGCAAATTAGAAGGATAAAAGCTACAAAAACTCATGGGTTGAGATAAAGACAGTTTAATAGAGAAAGCAAAAGCTGCACACACAAGCATAGCAAAAGAAGGAATTAATTCACTGCTTCCCACAGACAGGAGGTGTTCAGCCATCTCCAGGAGAGCAGGGCCCATCACGCGTAACGGTTCCTTGGGAAGACAGACGCCATCACTCCAGATGTCCCCCCTTCCTCCTTCTTCCTCCCACCTTATATACTGAGCATGATGTCCTATGGTATGGAATATCCCTTTGGTCAGTTTGGGTCACCTGTCCCAGCTGTGTCTCCTCCCAATCTCCCATGCATCCCCAACTTCCTTGCCAGCGTGGCAGTACGGAAAGCAGCAAAGGCCTTGGCTCTGTGTGAGCTCTGTTCAGCAATAACAATATCATCTCTGCATTATCAACTCTGTGTTCTGCACAAAACCCAAAGATAGCTCCATATGAAGAAAGTTAACTCTACTCCAGCTCAAACCAGCACATTCCACCCCTTATTCCATACCATTTACATCATGCCCAGGTCCCATACTATTTGATACAACTACATGAACCACCACCTCTGTGCCCATTCTTTGATGTAATACAC
>NW_008662008.1:2634-3709 GCF_000695815.1 Acanthisitta chloris | reverse complement strand
CACTTGGTGGTGGGCAAAGATACTTATTTTGAATTAATGATTTATGGAAGGTAGTAGGCTGAATAATATAAATTGTTTGTTAAAGACATTTTGTTTGCTTAGCATTTACCATGTTTTGTCAAGCTGTGTTGTTCCTGGAGAAACTTTTTGTGGTACGATCTGGACAGGAATTGATTTCCGGCTGGGCCTGCCAGAGGAGAAGGGGTTATATTTAGGCTGATGCTTTTAGGTGTTTATTCAAGAGCCTTCACTGGGAGAAGAGATAGAAAGCTCAAGAAGACTCGAGAAGATGAAGTGAGCATGCGCTGACAAAGACTCCCCCTCTTCTCAGGACAGTCATGAATATGTATTAACAAAGAGTTTATAAACTGAAACCAGGAACTGTTCGGTGTGCATGTTGATAGAGCAGAAACTCCCTGCACACCCAGTGCTGTTTGCTTGCCTATATTCGCATAATAAATTGTAAACTTTGACTGCAATCCTATTTGGGACTCAGTCATTTATCACAATTGGGGGCTCATCCGGGATGGCCTTAGCTCCTGAATTCTGACTCAGACTAGGAGAGGGCGCCCCCACCCTTTTGGTGGCTCCTGTTCATGTCAGATTGGGACTAACACCATCCTGAACCTGAATTTAGGCAAGCAAAGAATTAAATTTTTGTTAGCTCCCTTTCCGGCTGCAGCAGTGTGTTTTGCCTGTTATTCTGCACACGAAGATCTGAACGAAGACGACAGACTCGTAAGTGTTTAAGGTGTATACCGTTCAGTTGGGTGGAATTTGGTTGCCTGTATGTGTGTGAGAATGTGATAGGTGGAGCGTAGTTCCATAGTGAGTGCGGAGGTCTTTTAGCCACGTTTCCAATTTCCCGCAAGGGACTTGGCTGGCAAAGTACCAAAGCGATTCTTAGAGGATTCGTGGGTGAGTGATAGGTCCTAAACCCCCTGCAAGACACTCTTATTAAGGCAATCAAGGGCTGTAGGAATTGCCACAGTAAAATTCCTGAATGGGTCAGATAAAGTCCAGGACCCAGGACCAAGAGAAAGGGAGCAAGTTACCAGATATACCAGAGTCCATT
>NW_008662008.1:0-2424 GCF_000695815.1 Acanthisitta chloris | reverse complement strand
GCCACCACCAGTAGCCCCCCATCCGGTGGCCATCTTGTCTCCCCGGCACCGGTTAGCCCTGCCCGCGGGACCAACAGCGCTGCAGTGGGATCAGCCGCCTCCGGCTGCGTGTGCGGGGGGTGGGACTGCCATATCTGAGGGAGTTTCATTGTGCCTCTTGTGGAGGGTGCCTCTCTGAGGAAATCAGGGAGGCATCGGGTTTGAGGCAGTCCTGTTAAATACTATGGATGTAAGAAATTTTAAAAACAAAATGAGGACCATACTAGATGATCCCCCCAGAGTAGCCACATTTAATGAACAACAAGGGAAAGATGAGTCTCCAACAGATTGGTTGGAGAGGTTAAGAAAAATCAACCATCCAAAAACTTGCAAAAGGAATAGGAAAAGGGAAAAGCTACATGTCAGTAGTTGGAGCGAAAGGGGAACCTTTTAAAGTATCTATTTTGCAAAAACTAGAAATAGAAACAGCAGAATATAATTTTTTAAGTAGGGATTTGATTTTGAAGTTAAATTCGAGCATTCAGAGTCAAGGGGATAAATTACAGATTAAATTATGTACTTTAACACAAAAGGATGAAGAAGCTGGAAGGTTTGGGTGGAGGACAATGGTGCCTCCTTATCTCTGGGTCTGGAGACACCTTGTGAATCAACAAGCCTTCAGGCAAACAGTCCAGGGGTCGATGTCTTCTGTCTCCTTCACCAAGTCATCAAGGCCAGGCAATGTCGAAACAGACATTTCTTAACGGTCCCTTACACACTGTGAGTCTGGTCGAGGTCAAAAGAAGAATTTACACGAGCAGAAATGCACAAATGGTGCTGTTGCCAATCCAGTACTAGAGCTCTGCTCACATTCCCTAAGCACTGCCACACTCCAAATTCAGCAATAGTGCAGTTTCCTGAAGCAACGGGAAAGTAGTGATGCCAAGAAAACCTGGAAAAGAAGAAAAGCAAACCTGTTGCCAAAGCAAATGGCAGAGAGAACTTCCTCCTGCATTTACAGCTCCCCTACTGCTGGAAAGCACTAAGGACATAGAAAGCACTAAGGAGACGCATTTTACTGGGCATGCAAGACACAACAGTGATGCTGAGAAAAGGCTGGAAAAGAACTACTCACAGACTTGTATCTCTGAGTAGCAGGTATTTGTTTATTCAGCGCTGGGCACAAGGGGGATCGCTCCACCAAACTTGTGCAACCAGGGGCAAAAACTTCACAGTTTATATACATTAGATGCTCATACATATTCATTATTTCTAGGAATGGGTGGTTGTTATTATTATAATTAGTTCTCAGAAATCATTATCATATACTCCTCCTCCGTCTCCTCCCTCCTGGCATCAGTCCCATGGTCCTGGTGGTCATTCGGTGGTCGTGAAGATGAAGAGCCTCCTCTTCCTCAGTACCCTTTGGACACCCTTATTATGCAACCATTTACCCCTTTGTACAGTTTTGCATGCCTTGCTGACCTTGCCTCTATCTTGAACATTTTGTTTCTTCATTCCACACCTTACACGGTCTTAGTTTTCCTCCTACTGCCACGGTTTGAGTCTAGTTAGTTCTACTGTCTTATAGATAAGGTGCATCGTTTCACGAGCAAAGCCAAAACAATACCATTAGTGAAGCTTCTTGTCTGTACTATGCAATCCTTGCTATTTTGCTAATTAAGCTGAAATAGTGCTATCAGTGAAGTTATTCTTTATGCTTTCAGCTTTAACCGTTCAATTCCTGCTTTCAGTCTACTTCTCAGTATCAACAGTTGCAGAACCCTAAAAACAGGTGCAACATATCCTTGTGCCTATCACCCTCAGTCCAATGGGGCTGTAGGAAGGACAAACTCTGAGTTGCAAACCAAATAGGAAAAATCTTGTGCGGGGACCGGCCTGAAATGCCTGGAGGTGACAGCCTTTCCAAGCCAAGCAGATGAGAAGCCCTGAGAATAGAGAGCACAGGCTGTCACTTGGGGAGATGGTACTGGGCAGAGCCATCTGTCCATGCACAGAGCACCCTCAGCTCTCACCAGCCAACCCTCACACTAACAGAGAGCCTCTTGCCAATGGAAAAAAAGTGCCTGGGGAATGATGACTCTCAGCGATGATAATAGTAAGAGGCCAGGAGGGTTAATGGGATAGCACAGCTCGTGTGGTGATGGATCCTGGGCTCTCTGGAGCCATGAGCAGGGCACCTGTGGCCATTCTGCCCTACTCTGGAGGGACAGCAACTCCAGCTCCTTCCTGAGGATGTGGGGCCAGGCTCCATGGCTGCTGCTTTTGAGAAACATCAATGCAATGGCTGATGATTTTTTCAGAGCCCCCAGGCCGCTGCCAGAGGCCGGCAGCCAGGCACGGGGCACTCCTGGCAGCCTGGAGAACAACCTCCATCCTCCTGTGGCATCCCCTCTGTCTTCTCCAGAGCGAACACCACCCCAG
>NW_008662007.1:0-2764 GCF_000695815.1 Acanthisitta chloris | reverse complement strand
TCCCAGGGTACACTTTGAACCAGACATGTGAGCAGGCCAAAGTCTGCTCTTCAGTAGTCCTGGGTAGAAGTTTTATTGATGGCCCTTCTTGCATCCCTGAGTATCGGGAGCTCTATACATGGTCGCTGTGCCCCAAACAGCCTCCAACCACCACATCTCCCACCAGTCCTTCTCTGTTTGTGCACAGCAGGTGTAGCAGGGCCCCACCCCTGGTAGGCTCATCTACCAGCTGAAGTAGGAAGTTATCCTCTATGCACTCGAGGAACCTTTTAGATCCATTCATGTCCTGCCATTTAGTCCCTTCAACATTGTGCTGCTTTTCCAATGCATATGGTTCATCTGGGCATTTTTCTGGTCCTTATTTCTCTCATAGCTGACTGCTCACAAGATTTATTGATTTTGTTCAGTGCAGTCTCATCTTGTTCTCAGTAATTAGAGACCCAGGGAGCCAATGCACCACATCACAGTGACACGAACAGTTTATGGCTCAACCAGCAGCAGCATCAGAGAAGGTGTACGTTACTTCTCAGCTGCAGGGTCAATGTTGAAACTCGACTTCCTTTTCAATGCAGGCTGCTTGGAAAGAACCATGATATTTAAGAGATCTCAAAAACACGCAGGAGGAGAAAATCTGGGCTTAGTTCTCCAGTAAAATTTGCCAACTTGCCTGAGCAGAGTATTGTATCTTAAGATTAATACTGCCTAATATATAAATACATAAAGATATGTGTTTCCCCTACTTGAAATGTGTATTTGCTTAATAAGAGAGGCATTTACTTAGTGTCAAAGAGATGAAGACTTGAGCTTTCTGAGCTCAGAATGACTTTCCTACTACCTACTGTATGGGCAGAAGAAGGTCCTGGCCCAGCTGGAGCATCCAGCTGCTACTTTCTTTCACAAGAAAAGACTAGAAAGAGACAACTGAGGAGGCTAGAAGTTTTTTTAATCATGTGTGGCAATACAGAATATTTCACTTATCTTGTCGGCCTTGAAGACTAAGCTTTCCAACAAGAAATAATCACTGGTCATGAGGCAGTAGGGTTACCAGCAAATTGCAGGTAGATAGCTCATGCTCTAAAACAATATGTGTTGTAATATATATATATATATACACATATTTAATTCTCATTTTTTACATGATTTTAGGAAAGGCAATTCATCTCCTGCTTGTGAGTCTGGATTCTCCCAGTGCTCAGGTGTGGAAAAGACTGACACAGACAGGAGAGCCATCCCTTTCCAGCTGGGGTGGGTCGTCTTTTTCCTACACCACCATTCAGCAGCAGCAAGGGATCCCTCCAAAGGCTCCTGGGCCTTAGTTTTCTCTGGGAGTCATTGAGGAGGAAGAATGGGAAGTGGTGTCCTGTTTAGCAAGAAGCTGGTGAGTGCAGTGCTGTGTATTGTAGCCGCTCTGCAAAGACGCCAAGCACACTGTGCAGCATCAGCTGTTGCTTTTGCAGTGGAGGCAAAGACAGCATCAACAAATGATAAAGAAGCAGATTTCAGGTGTGTCCTGGTGGACAGAACATTCAACACACACAGCCTGAGGGTGGGCTTTGTCAAACCAGTTTCATTTTCCCTTCCTCTTTATCCTTGAATGATGGGTTAAAAAATAAAGCTCTTTTGTAAAATGCCTTGCAATATCAGTGACTAGTAATGCCTATTGCTATAAAATGCTCCTTGGGAAACATAGTGTGCTGTTCTCTATGGTCCTTTTTTTTACCTAGTACATTCACAGTAATTTTTATTCCAAATAGCACTGCCTATTTTAAAGGATATTTAAATCTTCCTTTTCTCATTCTCTATGAAAGCATCATTTAAAGATGCTTCTTCCCTTACAACAGGGCATTAGAGTGCTGTGTGCATCAAGTCTACTATTGACATATTCAGTGAGATATTTTAAGCATAGAGGGAAAAAGAAAATCTTGAGAAAGGTCAGTTCTTTCACTGTGCTAATTAAATTTCTGTGGAAGGAGATTATATCACGATGGTGACCAGCAAGCTCACTAGAACATCACACAGCAGCCTGCAGAGGATAGCCTTTGTGAGAGGGCTGGTGTGAGAGTGCCTGGCAGGGATGGACAGATGCTTGACAGATCACCCCTGAGTCATGCAGCAGCAGATTTCTTTCTCTGATGTGTTCATTTCACAAAGCAGGGCAAGCAGACAGATCTCTTTAAAAGAGATTCCTGATTAACTTAGTGCAGCTCTGTATCAATCCTCTTCAGCAGCAGGATGTGCCAATGAAGGGATGCACACAAGGTGATGCCTGTCCATCACAGCTATCAGAGAAACTTGTGTGTCTGACAGTGTGCTGCTAACACAGCTTTGGAAAAAAACTGGTGATGGGTCGCTTTAGATTAGAGATAACGAAGATGTTTTTCACAATGAGAGTGCTGAGAAACCAGCACAGATTGTCCAGAGAAGCTGTGGATTCTCCATCTCTGGTAACATTTAATGTCAGGTTGGATGGGGCTTTGAACAGGTTAGTCCAGTGTAAGGTGTCCCTACCAGTAGCAGATGGGGTGGAACTAGACGGTCTTTAAGGTCTCTTCCAATCCGAAGTGTTATATGATTCTGAATCTATGATTCCGTGATTCCCTGATTCTCTGATTTTGTTGGGGGAAATCAAATCTAGAGTCATTTTTTTACCCAAAATGATGCCAACATCATCACAGACAGATCAGACTTGATGTATCTACACTATTTTGTCTCCTGCCCTCAATAAAGATTAAAGAAAATTTTTAAGGGAACCCCAGAAATTAGG
>NW_008662006.1:32302-47061 GCF_000695815.1 Acanthisitta chloris | reverse complement strand
TATATAAATTTGAATACTTCCCAAAATCCGTGGCAGTCATTTGTTACCTCTTCTAGTATTTAAGCCAGAGGCCAAAACCTGAAACTATGAGAACAAGGGCAGTTATTCCTACTGGATGTTAACTACAATACATTGGTTGATGGTGTGGAAGACCTCTGGTACATCTATCAGTATCTTGCCCAACAGTTGAGTAGAAAGAACTGGAAAGCAGTCAGACAACTATGTCATATACAGATCCTATTATATCTAAAACATCTTTATAAATGAAGCGTAGTGAGGACAAATATATTCACATTCAGTTTAATTAGGATTCCAAAAAATATGGAATCCTCAGCATTTATGGTACCTCAGCATGTTGCAGTTTCTGTTCATTTATGAGTCATTGGAAGCATACTAATTATGTTACTTTAGTTTAGACATCCTCCATACTGAATGAGATCCCATACTGAGGGAGACAAGGGTTGATGCTGGTCTGATTACACTGTAATGCCAATCTTCTCCATCAGAGCTCTTTTTGCAGTTATCCCCAGTTTGGAAACAGCAGCATTCTCTTTTTTCACTGATCAAAGATTTAAGACTTTGTGAAAATATTAGTTTTTCCTTCTTATACAAATCCTTTCCTTGCTCGTTGAGCCATAAGCCAAAAAATCTACTCTTGACATGTGTTCTGCATGAGATCGGCTTACTCTGCATAGAAACTTCTTGAACAGCTGTTTGATGCAGATTGCCAGATTGCCTCATAAAACTCCCTGGTAGCTGGAAGTTGGGAGAAGTCCTAAGTGACCCTGGATCAGAATAGCTTTTGCAGATCTCGTAAAAAAACCTTTACCTATTTCTTCTGCTCATAGATTAAGAGAGTAATAGCTAAAGATCTGCTCAAAAAGACCTACTAACTTCTCTCACCACAGGCAGATTTTGCCAGATATCATTCTTTTATTCTTAGATATTCCAAATCTCTTGTATGGAGTCTGGTATGAAGCTACACTGGGGAAGTTCACACTGGACATTAGAAAAAGGCTTTTCACTATGATTGTGACTGGAACAGAATCTCCAGAGGAGTGGCCATGGGACCAAGCCAGTCAGAGTGTATGGACAGTGTTCTTCATCATATGTTTGAATTTTAGATAGTCCTGTGAGGAAGAGGGAGTTGGACTTGATGATCCTTATGGATCCCTTCCAACTCAAGGTATTCTATGATTCTATGATGAAAAATAAGTAAACCTGTCACACAATCATTGCATAGTCATTTGTTCCAAACCTATTCTAAGTGAATGTTTTGTTAGCATTTAAATGTGGGTTGATCACCTCCAGAATGCTTCATTTCTTCTCTCATGTTCACCAGTAATGCCCACTTATCCTTCCAAAAATAACTTTACCATAAATTTATGTTTAATTTCCACTGAAATGAGTTAATGGAGGAGGTTCTCGCCATTGTTCAACAACATTTCTCTCATTGAAATGAAAATCTGTCCCATAAAATACATATCCTTTTTCTGGATTGGGGCATAATTTGCTATAAAGATAACCAAATTTGAAGTACTTGTGTTTAGGAGACAGTCCTTTCTCCTCTCAGTAAGTTTTATTTTGATGATTTCTGGTCTTGCTTCCTCTCAACCTCTCAAAAGTTGAATAATAGGTTTTAAATTTGGTTTGTGAAGAACTGAGTTGTTGGAGAAAGCATCTGTAAGTTTTGAAGCAAGCCATAAGTGGTTAACATGAGATGTGAAACAGATACACTGTCCAACTCTAGCGAAATCTTGTAGAAATAATTTGAAAAAAAAAGTTTTATATAAAATATGATTTATTAGGTTCAGGTAGCTGATATCTAATCTTCCAACCAAAAATGTTTTTAACCTAATATTCAGATAAAATTCAAATATTGGTACTAGAAAAATATTCGTATTGTAGTCAGAAGCAGGGTGTTACATTTGTGTATATGCTGTGTTTTGAATGTAATTTATTTGTATGTTTTATTTCAATGTTGTGTTTTATATGCAAATCCATGAAACCTACAAAGTAATAAGGCAAAGTTTTTACCAATTTTAATTAAGGGCAAAAAATTGAAAGGCTCATCTTAAGTGGAATTTTATTACTCTTAACTGATCTCTAAACTATTTGTCATTGGTCAGAAAAAAATGTAGCTGCTCTGCACTCTTGACCCTTCAGCGGTAGCTTACTGCATAAGTTGTTTATTCACTGAAAATATTTATGCAAGGGATAGGCATGGAATAGAGGCTGAACAGAAACTTTGTGATGGGATAAGGGTAAATCTCATTCTTTCTTGGAAGAATTTGTGAAGGAAAAATTCACATTTATTCCATCCTCTTAACCAATCTAAACCTCTCCTTTTCCACCTTCCTCTCTAGTCTTTTTAAGCATACAAACAACACATATGACATTGGGAACTCTTAGCCAGGTCTTCATCCTTTATTGACTAGGTAGGACAGCCCTAATGCTAAGCCTCTGCTGATGCACAGGAGAATCATCTCTTTTATTTAGACTTCACATACCTTCTGCTGCAGCTTGTAAGCTCTACCTGTAAACTTTTGCTGTTGTTGGGTTTTTTCCCAATCTTTAAACAAACATTGCAATGAACTTCATATTTCTGAGCCCTGTAGAAGTCTCACTAGAATACAGAGGAATTTGCCTTTAATTAGATCTTTTAATAGAAATGTCAGAAGAGGATGCAGCTACCCTAAAGCATAACACAAAATTAACAGTTTTTTAAACTGCCATATTTGTCAACAGCAGTTTCTTTCTATGTTGATAGACCACATATATCAGGCCACATCACCAGGAAAAGAAAGGAACTCCAATGTTACTCTTGGATAGAGTCAACTTAAAACAACCTTTGTCTTTATTACTTGCTTTTCCTGGGTTTAAGCTGTGACTTTTGGGAAGTAGCAAAAGTGATAATTAATACATATTAGCCACAATTAGTCCCAAATTACCTGCTTGCATTTTTAATAATAACCCTTTCAAAGTGATACACCAGTAATGATCATAGTAAAATGAGTATTTAAGCCAAATAATCTAGTACTGAATCAAAAATCAAATAAGCCTTTCTTACATAGTAATTTCAAATTAAGTATGGTCATTTATGAAAGGAGATAGGTCTTGAAAAATAAAAGAAAGATATTTGGTCTCACTTACATCTGTTCTTTTTGAGGCCTATTGTAAAACTACCATTTTCCCATTGCAATAGCATATGGCACTTTGAGTATTTTCATTTCAATGAAGGTGTTACTTGTAAAGCAGATAGTGCCCAGTGTGAGAGCAGAGGACACATTAATCCTCTGTGCTTACACTGGTTTATTTCCCAGGGACTACCATGGTGTAGTTCCCATTACTGGGATAAAAATCCACAACTGGTATTCATCTAATTTTAGGATGCTACAAGGTAGATATTTGCATCTGAACCACTCATTGTGATGCACTGTGTGGACAAAAATAAGTCCTTTCAGGGAGTAATTAATTTGATCCAAAGGAACACTGAAAATAGGTGAAATGATTCATACTCTAGGAAGGTTTATGTCTCTCCATTGACTACAGAGACAACCTAGACAGCTTAGTTTCAGGAATGGACATATGCAACATGGATATTTAAGCTCAAATGAGATGAATGCCAGTTCAACTGAGAACCTCACTGTTTTGCCTAGAGCTACTTGGATTGACCTTCCACCATTTTTCTGAAATAAGAACTCTGTTTTTTAGTGCAATGTGGTGAAGGAATTTGAGAGGCAAGTGCTGTGTTTGCCACAAAACTGAATTATGTGAAAGAAAGCTCTCTCTGATATGAGCATGTACCTCTCTGATATCTCTAATATCTCATGATATTAGCTCTGGAGCACTAATAGTAGTAGAGATTGCAAAAATAAATGTAAGTGATAATAATTTAGTTTATGACACTTTTTCTGAAGTAACTGACTGTAGAAATTATTGTAAAAATAACCAAAATTGTCTGTGTTGATTGTACTGGATGCTGCCTATAGACAGAGGTGTTTAAGGTCCTAGTCATGGTGAAACCCATGATGGAAATGTGAAATAGTTTAATTTGCTCCTATTAGACACGCAATATTTGTGGATAGGTAGAAGTATCTGTCATGGGTCTTCATTCTCTACTGTAGTATTTTGAGTAAAATATGGTAAACAGAAGGACTGTCTGAAACTAAATCTGTTTCACCTACTGAATATAAGTAAGAGTATCTGAATAGCTGGAACATCATAAAATAACTTTTTGGTAAATTTCAATGGCAGTTTTGGGTTCTCAGTAACTCATATGAATCAGTGACACCACAATTCAGGAACTGCAATAGTACTGCATTGAAGGTACACTGGTGATGTGATGAGTTGTGAATCATTACCAGATTTGTTGACCTGGAGGTAAAATATAAATATCTATGCCTAGAGAATTAAAGAATTAAATTAATAGTCAGTTTTTATGTATGGGTGTAGAACACCAAAACCACTGAAAAGAGAAAGAAATACAATGGAATGATCTAAATGAGTATCTTTAATGAGCAGCTATTTCTAAAATACTGCCTTTGGAAGAACTGTAGCTTCACCACAAATTTTAAAGCTAACTTATGTCTGGCCCCTGCCTTGGGCACAGAACTACCTGCTTACAGGTGCTTGGGAAGAGAAAGTGTGCTGAAGATAGAACAAAAATGTATAAAAAGTAGGTTGGTTAAAGATTAAATGGTGTATTTCAACATTTTGAACAAAGTACATACTTGACCATGTTATATATTAAGAAGCCAAGCTGCTTTGTAAACACTTTTTATCTCATGTAACATCTAACTTTTAACTTCATGTAACTGGAAATAAGTACTTTTAGCTGCCATACTGCTTAATATATTCTACTGCTCAGGTTGCCTAAAGCTGAGGTTAATTTCCTTGAAAGCTTCTTTTAAACTCATTCAACTTCAATAATTTCCTTTTTAATAAAAGTTGCTTCTGGTTATCTATAAAGTACAGCCCTGAGTAGGGTTATTCTTGTATACAATTTTTGTAATGTTCAAAAATTAAAGAAAAGCTAAAAATACTTTTCTTAAATTAGAAAATACTTCTTAAATTGCACATGATAAAGATATATAGGTAAGGAAACTGTAAAGCAAAATGAGCTTGACTCTCAAATGTAGTATAATTCTGAGAGTCTAAAGAATGCTCTAAGTGGATATCAATTATATTTTCACCCATTTTCTTGTGCGGTCTTGCCACAGTTGTATGTTAACATCATATCCTAATATCTTTTTCTTTACCTGCCTGCTAGTCTTTCTGTTCTTTTTCCTCTCACTGTGTGATGTCATCTGGCAGGGAACATACGGAAATACTCATGTGTTTGTATAATTAAGCAAATCATGCATTTGTATATTGATAGACATTAAAATGGGAAAGCTTGGAAACAAATTATGCTGCATAAAACATCTGAATAACTGAATGACTTCTATCACCCAGGGAACTTTCATTGCCTAAGAAAAATGGGAGATGTCTCTCAAGAACATTAGCAAATTACCTGCTCTTTTTGTGAGTGTAGATTGATTTTTATTTATGCAGTCATATAGTCCAATTTTCAGTCCAAGCTTCCAGCTTTTACATCAGTAACCCTATCTTATTTTTTCCTGGCAATTTATTAGTAGTGTGAAATTGTGGACACAATTCTCTGTGGGTGAAAAATTGCACCTACTAAAGAGTAGGTTTGAGAATCAAGCTTCTATATGCATTGATTACTACAGAGCACAATGTGGAATAATAGGTGAGAACCAAGCATGGTTATAAAGATCAAGTCTATTGTAGGTACAAAAGCCTATTTTATGTACATTAAAGAGCCTTGATTATTTAAAGGCATTTGTGCTGTTGGTTATTTTGCACAGGTTATTTACACTGTTGATTAAATTGCTTGCAAAGCAGTCAGATTTCCATACACAAGTAGTCTAACAGAAATATTATGCAGCCAGCAATTTGCCAGTTGTCTGTCGACAAAGACAGAGAGTAAGCCACTTACTACTGTTTTTACACAATGAATCATTTTTGTAAAAATGGAGCAGTCTAATGAAAATTCAAATGTATTGCTTTTCCCGATTCAAACAGAAATCCAAGCACTTCATATACTCTGCAAATAAGCCTCATTTGCCACAGTGTATCCACTAACAAGCCATTTCAGTTCTACATGCAGATTTTAAATAAAATTCTCCAAATTTAAACAGGTAGTTTCATTTTACTTCCATAAACAGATACTCTCAAAATATTTAGACATCTGTATATAACAGTGTTTAAACTGTTTGTTCTAAAACATAAATAGCTCTCTCCATGTTTGAGTTACCACCTGATGTCTTTCCTCTTTAAAGGGAAAACATAAAAAATAATTGGAATAACTAGAGTCAGGAACAATGCTTACACAGCATGTCAGCATCTTTTATTGTGCCTTAATTGTAAGACCACTTAGAGGGGAACTGTGGGTAGACTGGCTCTGCAGGAGAGGCAAAATGCCTGGTCTCAGGGAAGTTACTGGTAGCTTTGCCAAGGGTTTCACCAGAGCTTTTGTGCTCAGCTATGGTGTCCCAGAACAATGTCACTGTGCAGAAAGGTGTCTCAGACCTAGAAACGAGCATAAACTTATTGACCTTATATAAGGGTTTCTGCCCCTCTGTATGCCACAGTGTTTGCCAGGGTACCACAGGCCAGACCCATCTATAGGATGGAGCCCTGTTAATTTTCCCTTTTACACCATTCTAGACATTGATTCTTTATTGCCATTGCTGCCTCTATAAATGGGAATGATATTTCAAACATCTGGTCAGTGTTATTTTTGTATAACACTTCGAGATTATTATCACTACTGCCACCACACCATGTCATTCCCACCTGCCCATATAGGCCATATATAGTTTGTTGCATGCAGTGCACACAGTTGTTACATTTCATATTTAGATATTTGAATTATTACAAGCAGCAAATATTTTCTAATAGGTAAGTATTTGTATCTAAAATCATAATAACTTTTTGCACTATATATTTAGAAAGTAGCCCAGCTGTCTGTGAAGTTAATGGAAACTGGATCAGGTCCTGATCATGAATATTTTTGTCATGTGCTAGCTGGCAGAAACAAAGCTAATCAGACTTCAACCATATATATGTATTAGTGAATTGGAAAAGATTTATGATATTTTAAGAGTACAAATTTAGAAAGGTATAAAATTTTCTTGTTTAATTTCATCTCTTTCTGAAAGAAAAAAATATATCTGAAAACAAGTGGTATACTTAAAATTAGTATTTTTAAATTTTCCCCAACATGCTCTCTGTAATTTACTGCATATTGTGAGAAATAATTCTTCTTTCTCAGTTCCACAAGGTCTTTCACATAGAGAATACAAAAGATTTAAAAAGTGTTTATAGGATATGTGAAAGATTGAAAGTTAAAAAAAATTTGCACTGAAATAGAGTGTATTCTGTTTTCAGCCAATATATTTAGTATGTATTAAATGTAGAAAATGCATGTAGTATATACCCTAGAACCCTTATCATAGAATCACCAGGACTGGAAGAAGCCTTAAAGATATGTAATTCCAATAGCTTTCACTAGACCAGGTTGCTCCAAGCCCCCTTCAACATGGCCTTGAATATTTGCAGAGATGGGGCATCTACTACCTCTCTGGACAACCTGATCCAGTGCCTCACCACCCTCACAGTAAAGAACTTTCTAATATCTAATCTAAACCTACTCCCAGTTTGAAGCCATTCCCTCTTGTCCTGTCACTACATGCTCCTGTAAATTGTCTCTCTCCATTTTTCTTGTAGGGTCCCTTCAGGTACTGGAAGGCTGCAATTAGGTCTCACTTTGAAGCCTTCTCTCTCTATATATAATAGTGTAATGATATGATAACAATGTAATGATATATAGTGCATCTATATACACAGAGAAATTAATGTATCTGTCCTCAGAAAGATTAGTTCATGGTTAAAGTAATTTAGATTTTATGATCAATTAATAACTTGTAAGAAATAAAAGAGTATCTATTGTCAAGGATAACCAAAGGCCTCCACAAGATGATGGAGAATTAAATACACTTACTAAGCAATGAATTTCAGTTAAATGCAGCCTGTGGATAGATCTGTGTTCCTGCCCAGAAAATCGATTAAACATGTACCTAAGTTAAGTAGATGCTCTAACATTTTGCTGAGTCAAGTTCCAGGTAAAGGATTATTATTCTGGACGAATACCAAGTTGTTTCTTGCCAAGGACTGAATTGTAGCTCAACATTTGCAAACTTAGAAAATATATTTTTTCAAATAAATTAGGCACTTCTCTTTCCTGTGAGAAAGATTAGATATGTGGTCTTTCCTTTTTGAGAAGAAAAGTAATCAATAGATACTCATAGATAATCATATTGTATTTTTAAACACATTACATACTGATTGGTTGTTGCTGTTCACTCTAGACAATGCTATGGGCTAAGGCAAGGTATACAGTCTTATTTCTATTTATGTATGCAATATATATGTATAAAATAAATTACCCATTATATAATTCTTTTAACTAATTTGGGATATATTAGCATAGGCTATCAGAACTGAAAAATTATAGTTGTAATTTTTTTGTCATAACTAGAACCATGAAAAAGCACATTATTAACTGTATGCCTTACAGGAAGAAATGTATTACAATAGCTGCTGCATGTACAGAGAGGAAGTGAACTTGAGCATTGTCAAGACACTGCAGTCATACACTAAGCTTGACTTTTCATTTTTCAGAAGTAAGGATAAAGGAAGTTGTGTATTCATGATTTATTAGCAGGATTCTTCAGATCCTGCCCCATCAAAGATCAGTTGGTTCTTTGACCACATTAAGTTTACCTTTTAGAGATATTTGTATACCTTGAGATTTGTCATTTTGTGGGCAATAGGTGGTGTGTGTAATTGAAAGACTGAAAACCAGTATACTCTGCACTGTTCTATGTATATGTGTAACCCTATTTCAGGAGGTTGCATGCTTAATGTATTATCAACTTTTGGTCCTAGAAACACCACTGAAATGGATTAAAAAGGAAAAATCTTCAGCATGAAAAAGTTAAAAATACAATTTTGTGAAAAACCCAAACCAAATAATCATTCCTTATTCTTTTTCATAGATAAAGATATCTCATAAACCTATTCTGGTTTGTGCTTTCCATGTAGAATCAATAGAGCAAATGTCTTCTGAAAGGTATGTACTACAGTATATATATACTTGTCAATTACACTTTTTCATTTTAAAAAGTAAGATTATTCCTGCTCATTTCTTGTTCTACTATTTTTCAAAGCAGCAGCCAGTCATACCACACTGTAATGGCCTGGTCTGCTTGCCGTGTTAAGGAGAAGGTAATTTTTAATTACTCTGGGCAGTGTACACGAAAAAACCCAAATTCTCAGGAGGTTCTAAAAGATAATTTTTACTTAATAACTTTGGGTCACCAGTGTGGAAGAAGACACTTGTCAAAAGGGAAATCAGTAAACTTCACACCATTCGCACATTCCGTGCAAACTTTAACTCGGCATATCTTGAGCGAACAAAGCTTAGCACTGAGCATGGCACTAAGCGAGTACTAAAGGGGATGCTGTTCAGTGCAGCTTGTAATTTAATATGTTGCAAAGGAGAAAAGAAGAGAGAGAAAGAGAAAAGTAGTGAGAAAAAGAGAAAAATAGATGAGACAGAGAGGTAGACAGTCACCATCCATGGATCCAGCATGGTCTCATCAGCTTCCACCCCAGGGCAGTGGTACACGCTGCATGGTGCACATCTCACTGTCCTTTCATCCATTGTCTGTGCCCAGGACCCGTCCCAGTGTGAGCTCACACTTGCACCTGTGCTTTAGGCAGAGCCAGGAGCTTTGGCATCATCTCAGGGCTTGCAGCAAGGCCGTGTCATCAGCCACCACCACCTCAGTGCTCACATCAGAGCCACGTGGTCACCAAGGCTATTCCAGTGCAGACCTGCAGTTACCTGCTAGGGCTCAAGAGGCTCCAGTCCCTGACAAATGCCCTGTATGTTTTTGAGAAGGAAGTGGTATTATTTATATGTCTAGTTTGAGAATACTTAGCACTGTTCTGTTGAAGCAAGACGTGCATTTTTCTTTAACCCAGGATGTCTATGTGTCTTTCTGTTAACTGTACCTGAGCTACTAGCAATAAGGACAGAATATCACAACTAGAATTTGAAGTATGTCAATGTTAGTGGTGATTTCTCACAAAAATGAGTAGGGTGAGAGATCTTGGATTTCTAGGGCAATTCAGGTGGCATGTATGATTTTACAAACATCTATAATGGTGGTTCTCTTTTATTGCACCCAAATAGAAATCTGTCTTTTAACAAAATCAAGAAATAGGTATTATATCTCTGTCCCTAAGACTGCAGGTCCACATGATGCTGTCTGTGACATGCCAGCCAGTTTAACAGGTGCCTGCCTGTGTCTACAGCCAGTACAGCTTGTGGCCTTAGCAGCAGGCTGATAGAGCTGCCTGAAGGACAGTGACACAAGCATGGACCACTGAAATGACCCAGGCTAAAATTAACCTATTTTTCAGGTTTAATTTTAATCCAGGTTATATCTGACGTTGATTGACAAATCCATCTCTATGTGCATTGAATATATGTGAGAGGAAAGATGTATGTGTTTGTATGTATTTTTTAACATGTGTTTGTACTTACATGAAAAGTTTTATGTTGGAAAATAAGCACTGCCAGCTTCCACAGAAGTACTGTAGAAGTTATTCCACAGAAATATTAAGGGTGGGAAAGCCCTCAGCAACTCTGTAAAAAGTTTATGGCCTGGAATATTTGTCTCACATGTCTAATATGAAAATTGCTATGAAAATTTTCAAGTGAATTTTAAGGCAATATTTTTTAGTCATTCTTAACATATCACTTGGTTAGAAGAATTCCTCTGTGGATTATCATGAAAATTAATTCTTTTATTACCCCCCCAAAACTAATGTAAATCATCTGCCAGGAGAAAATGGCTTTTATGTTAACCATTTGTGCTTTGTAACAGCATAGACATATCTATCTGAACAGTATTGCCTACAATGTGTAGGTTGCTTATTTGCTTTGATATTGTGGTAGCAATATTTCAATACAGTCTATAGAAAAAAAAAGTCTCATTTGTAGCTGCCTAAGAAATACTTCATTTACTTTTTAATGAAGTTCATTACTTAAGACTTTGTATGATACATCATTGCTGGGAGCTGGAACCTGACCCCACTTTGCTTTCTCTTTCTTCACATATTTGCTTTTATCATGTCAGTTTTACTCAAGTGACACTGAAATATGGAGATTTTTTTCCCTTTTTTTTTTTTTTCCGGAAGGAGCTTCTCAGTTGCTAGGCCTAGATTGTGCATAGGAGCTTTGATGTTAACAGCCCCAGTGCCTTTCTCTTTTATTTGGGGCATTAACTTCAATTACGTATTCAAAGTATCTGTTCAGTGCTTTTCTTTGAATTTTTCAATAATTAAAATAACTGAGCTTTTTTAAAGTACATTATCCTCAGTGTTTCAATCTTAGTACAAATGTGACTCACACTAGATCCTGTTCTTTCTATCAGTTTCACTGATTTCAAATCTCTGTATTGGTGTTCACAGGCCAATGATTCATGTTTCAAAAGCAGCACTTTAAGAAGTTGCCTGAAAAACACATCAGCAAAAGAATGTTTATTGTCTTTTGTGCTGAATAAAACTTTACACTGTTAAAGAACTGCATTTTAGAAATTCTTACTCCATGAAAATATGAATTTCATCCTGATTTTTACTGACCAGTGTAATGAGAAGCAAGCTATAAGTCAGTGTTTCAAAGATGTTGTCCCTTAGGGAAAAAACCAACAATTACTACACATGGTTTAAGATATGGAAAAAACAAAACCAAAGATCAAAATAATTTTATCTGAATGGACGCATGTAAATCAGATTTTAAAACTGCATTTGTCCATAAAACCTTTCAACAGGATTTTTGTGATCCATTCGCAGGAGTCCCTTAACATGAAAAGATAGCTTATTTTAAAAAGAAATTTCAAAGTAGATATAAGAGCTGTGTGCATCTGAAGATGCTCTCTTTCCACTTCAAACTCTCCAAGCAAACTCAAAGCCTAACCAGCTTGCCTTGAAAGAGTGCCAGTCAGGAAAATAAGGTCTTGAAAAACCTATGTCTCCAATTGTTATAGCCAGACAGATATTTTTACTTAGCATAGATTACCAAGTTTCATTTAAGTCCTTCAGGAACATAAAAAATGCCACAGGGAAAAAGCAGAAATAGTTACAGGAAAAACAAAGAAAAGAGGTGCCATTTAAGTCCTTCAGGAACATAAAAAACGCCACAGGGAAAAAGCAGAAATAGTCACAGGAAAAACAAAGAAAAGAGATGTTACTCCTACTCAAGGGTAGTGGTGCTGTTAGAATGCCACCAGAGTCTGAAACAAAGTATTTTCCAAAATTGATGTTGCTGCTGTTGCTGGCAATGGGACTGACATTTATTTGCTCATATTTTTTCCTTGCTATATCTTTACAAATATTTTCCAACCTTTGCTATTTCTTCTAGACTTTTGAAAATCACCTTGTTTCTTGCTTTTGTGTGTTAGAATCATAGAATCCTCAAGGTTGGAGGAGATCTCTAAGATCATCAAGTCCAACCATTAACCTGCACTGCTGTAATCCCTAAACCCTAAACCATATCCTCCAGTGCCAGATCCAGACACCTCTTAAACACATCCAGAGGTGGTGACTCAGATCCAGACACCTCTTAGACACATCCAGAGGTGGTGACTCAACCACCTCCCTAGGCAACCTATTCCAGTTCTATTCTATGATTCTATGATTTTGCAAACAGAAAAATAAAAATGCTATTCTCCTGCTATATTATATGTTTGATTAAATGTTTTCATTTCTCACCAGTTGTCTTATAAACATTTATGACTACTTTTAACCTACAGGATGCTTAGGTAAATACATCCAGAGACAATCAAGATACCAAAATTTAGCTAAATATTTCACAGTAGAGTGCATATTTTAGCTTGTAACAAAGAAAAAACAAGTAATCTGGTTTAGTTTTTTATTAATGCATGGTAACTCAGCAGGTCAAAAAAAACTTCATCTCTGAGCCTCACATCTTTCTAATCTGGTTTAGTTTTTTATTAATGCAAGGTAACTCAGCAGGGGAAAAAACTTAATCTCTGAGCCTCACATCTTTTTGCATGTGTATGCTTTCACTAGTGAAATTACTTTTGCAATTAGTCTAGTTCTCCTCAGTGACCTTTATAAGCTGTGGAAGAAGTCAGTGTACAAATCTCTTCATGTAGTCAACTGTGTATGTTTACAGCTTGGCCATAATTAAAACAGTGGAACATGAATAAGAAAACACAGAACTGCAAAAATACAAAGCAACATTTTAGAAATGGGAAGATTTGCAATTCTGTGATTGCACTACTCAGATACTACTCATTTTCAGTAGCCAGGAGTAGTTAAATATGTACCTGTCCTACTGATGTTTTTTTTCTCTCTATTCAGAAGTTTTTTAGTAGCTTCCCAGGATTACATTCTCTCTAGCAACTCCAAGCATCCAATATTTTTGCCGCAGGTGAAGTATGAAGTAATGGAATCAGCACCCTGTTGTATAATGGACCTGACTGATACAAAGTGGCTTTTGCAATAGCCTGTAATGTACTCAGATGTTGTAGATGAAGTTTTAAAATCAGGAGGCTAATGTGAAACCCTCAAATAACAGCAAAGTATAAATGTTTTTATATTCCCTTTAAATGTCTTTGGCATCATCCACTTTGTATGGCTTACAAGAATTATTCTGACACCATGAACTTTTTTTGGTAAAAAATATATCTTTAGCATTTATAAATCCTTTATGTATATATTAATTTTGGGGAAAAACTGATAGTTTAAGATATAAATAATATATATGGGCAATATTTGTGACAAATTCTTATTACTAGCATCTTGGTCCTCAGATGTTTCTTTTGGCTTCTTCACATATGCAGGCCTATTTCTGATTACATTTTGTCAAATACCTGCAAAATTAACCCACTACTAGCTAGCTGATAATTAAATCTTTAATATGGATTGGACTGCAATTCAAAAACTTAAGCATTTATAAATCTTTCTCCCAAGGCATCATGATATAACCCCAGCTGCCAACTAAGCCCCACACAGCCACTTGCTCACTCCCCTGCAGTGAGATCATGGAGAAAATTAGAAGGGTAAAAGCTAGAAAACTTACGGGTTGAGATAAAGATAGTTTAATAAAGAAAGTGAAAACTGCACAGTCAAGCAAAGAAAAACAAGGAATTCATTCACCTCTTCCTATGGGCAGGCAGGAGTGCAGCCATCCCCAGGAAATCAGACCATTATCACATGCAATGGTGACTTGGGGAGGCAAATGCCATCACTCCAAATGTCCCCTTCTTCCTTCTTCTTCCCTATATATGCTTTATATGCTAAGCATGATGCCATGTGGTATGGGATATCCCTTGGGTCAGTTGGGGGCAGCTGTCCCCAATTTCTTGTGCACCCTCAGCCTTGCAGCCATCCCCAGGAAATCAGACCATTATCACATGCAATGGTGACTTGGGGAGGCAAATGCCATCACTCCAAATGTCCCCTTCTTCCTTCTTCTTCCCTATATATGCTTTATATGCTAAGCATGATGCCATGTGGTATGGGATATCCCTTGGGTCAGTTGGGGGCAGCTGTCCCCAATTTCTTGTGCACCCTCAGCCTCTGGTGGAGTG
>NW_008662006.1:15430-32259 GCF_000695815.1 Acanthisitta chloris | reverse complement strand
GTATCACTACATTATCCACCCTGTTCTCAGTGCAAATCCAAAACATAGGCCTAAACTAGCTACTATGAAGAAAATTAACTTTACCCCAGCCAAAACCAGTGCAAGAGGTGAGCTACAAAACTATCATTGTGAGAGCAAGCAGTGGTTTTCTATTATTCAGTACTTCTCCAATGTCACCTTTTAGTAACTCAGAAGAGAGAAAGGAGATATAATAAAACTTCGGCTTATGTTCAAGTCTATTCCCAACAAAAGCCTTTCAGTATTGAAAAGAAAATGCAAGGAAAATAGTCAAATAAAACAAAAGTAGATTGTAGTGCAGCAGCACACCTCAAAAACCTCTCTCAGTCACTTCAATAAAGTTCAGCATGAGTTCAATACAAAGGGTTGCCTTGTCCAAAGGAATTAGCCTTTCATATGGATTTGGAGAGTGGGAAGGGGCAGGACAGTTAGCACACAACAACAGCAGGAAAAAAATAAGACCCTATTCATAGGCAGTGGTGATTGGAGAGAATGAGACTCTAGTGTTCAATGGGATTGTGGTTCAGAATTCAAGAGAAAGCTCTAACCAGACATATGTTGCAACCTGGGCACCTTTTTGGAACTGCAGTAAGTTGATGCATAAATAGAAGTTGCTCATTGCTAATGCAATTACAGAAGATTTAACATGAGAGATTATATATTTGGATAATCTTTGTATCATTTTGTCACCTAACTTCATTTTTTCTGTTATTTCCACAAGCAATACTGTACATACTCTGTTATTTCCACAAGCAATACTGTACTTACAGAGAGTCCCTCTCAAAAAAAGTAAGGAAATCATGCCTGGCTGACCTTTTTCTTACCTACTCTAAAGACACAAGAATCTGATGCAAATATCACATTTGCAACACTAAAACAACAAATCAACACTAAATGCTCTGTGAAGTGAACTGAATATGTTTTTGTAGCTGAATACAGCTTTCTTTGAGGTTTTTTGGGTGCACATTGCCTTTGGCTAAACTGAGCACAAGTCTTGATTCTTGACAGGGTATTTTGTGATTCTGAAGCTCCCTTTGAAGACAGTGTCCAGTCTGTCCACTTCTAAGCAAACAGAAAATAAGGAAAAAAAACCAAACAGGACACACTGCATTAAAACCATGAATGCAGCCCACCTATGGAACAGAGAAAAGTTTGCGTGAAGTTGGCTGCTGCAATAGCCTTTTCATGTTGTTTGGAATGTGAGTATGAATTTAACAAGGTAAGTATTTTGCTTTCTTAAAAGACTCAGAAAACATAACTGACTTTCCACAAAAGTTTCTAAAGCCATTTTAGCCTGTAAACTGACCTTAGAGACAGTGGTATTTTGTGATTACGTACTCACTACATTACACTGATTCATCTAGTGCAACTTACAAGATGTAGAATAACAGGAACATACACACTAAACAGCATTCCTCTTGGTAGTAGTGACCCCTGACGTGCATATGTCTGTCCAGGCTGTCAACACTTCTGGTTGTCTTTTCAGATCAGAAGAGAAACACAAGATGGTCAATACCCTGGGAAGTCATACTTCTAAATGGATGTGCTGTACATCTGCATAGCTTTGCTGCATGTGAAACAGGAAAGTTTGACATCCCAAGCAGCACTAAGAGGGCAGGGCATAGGGAGGAGGAGAGGAATTTATCAGATGTGGCCCTCTCTTTCTCAAACAGCATAAATTTATGTCTGAATTTTTTGACCTAACACCCTCCCTTAGTATATACTTAAAATTTCTAATAAAGTGAGACCAAAAAGTACGTTTGGGTGTTAACTGTCAAACTGCACTGATTCCCTTCACATCTAATTCAAACATAAATTTGTGGGCCAGCTGATGCTATTAGTTTTACCAACATAACTGGCTTTAAATTGATGCCTTAACAATATCAGCATCATGATTCATTATAATGGAGATATGCTTATTAGACACACTTATCTTTGATTTTCCAACAGACTGAAAATGAGTAAAACCACAAGTGTGCACCACCACCAGATGTTGTTAAAAAGTTTAGGATAGGAGTGTATTTGCTGTAGCCAAGAGTAATTAAGTAGGTACTTGTCTGTTGGTTTTTCAATATACTTTTACAGGCTAGAAGCACCTCACAGAAACACAGAGGGAACCTTTGGTTATGTATTCATGGACAACTCAACCTACTCAATATTTCCAAGAAGTACAAATACCAGCATGTAAAGGTTTCTAGGCTTATGATATCTGAAGTCACTGTTTCAGCTCAGCACTTTGGGCTGGAATCCTGGCATTATTCAGCCTGCCACACAGACATAAAATGTAGCCAACACTCACATCCTGGGCAGCAGGTCTCCTGATTGTAGTTTGCTCATGTAGTTTGCTCTTCGTTACTAGAAGTCAAAAACATGTAAATCACCTGCCCTGTAAAACTTCATATATGTTGACTGTATCAACAGTCAAAACTCTAGCCAAAACTCTAAATATTACTGGAAAATACTGGCTTGTTATGAGAAGGCAGCAGATCACAGCAGCAAGAGCTTCAAGTGTGAAGGAAATCCAAACGAGATCTTTTTTGGTTTTTTTTCAGAAAAGTGGAATCTACACAGGTATAGAAGTGAGGTGGGTGCTACAGCAGCTTTTCCCTTGCAAGCAGTAAGATGGGAATAGCTTACTAGCAGCCTACCCCTCAGTCCACAGCCAATACTGCTTGTGAGTTACAATGCTTAAAATCCTCTGCCTGCCCAGAATGTCAGATGCATGAGAACTGAAATGTTTGCAAATGGTAATATTGGCTGCTAGCATTCACAGAATTATTATTGCTCTGTTCTAACACACTGAAGAGCTCTGTTGTTCCGGAAAGCTGGTTTGCCCAAGAATGGTGGTGTGATATTTCTGCACTGGTAGTATAAGAGTGATTTAATTACAATAATTTGCTCTCACAGGCTATTGAAAAATGTACTAAGTACTGAAATGATACAATTTACTTGGAAGCCTAAACCTTCCAAGACATGTGAAGGGCAATCTTAGATACCACTCCCTTGTTCAAACAGGCTGGGAATCTGTCAGATGAGCCACAGAAAAAAAGTCTAGGTGGCTGTTTCAGGTGGATCTTTTCCACATTGCTGTGTTCACTGAACAAGAAGGACTTTTTCAGTATAGGCACCACTGTGCATTGAGTTGTCTATAGCATCAGGACCAGTAGTGCTTCATGTCCACAGGGTGAAAAAGCACATGTGGCTACTATGTGAATCTCTGAACCTTGACATTCAGCTCACTGTAGTTGCAACTTATGCATCACCTTTGGACACCAAAGAAGGTCTCCCTACTATTTTTAGGAGATATATTGGACAGAATTTGCATAATGGCATAATGGCATAAGGTGAACAGGCTGCTGAGGTCATCATAGACAATTCTTTCTATATCTGTCTAGGTTAAAATACACAATCTAGATGCAGTGAGCTTGGATAAGATGCAACATTGTTGTTTTGATCAAAGTGAGGTTTTAAAAATACAGCTTCTCAGGTCATATTTCTGCTGTTGCATTCTAAATAAAATCTAAAAACTATATCTTTGACCAGTGTTGATACCTTAAGGATATCTTCAAATTTTTGCCACTGTTTGTCATCAGTAAAATTGCTGTTTATTTCACTGCTCTGCCACCTCTCCAGTTAGGAAAATACAAACCTAAAGTGATATTTTATAGCACCATAAATACTACTAGCATCATTACACACAGAACCTTTCAGTTCACACATTGATTCCAAATCAAATTCTCATCCTCTAATAATTACTATGGGTAAGTAACAATTGATGAATATTATGATTTTCATTATGAATCTTATATGTCTGTGCTGAGCACAAATATTTTTAGACTAATTACATTCAAGAATTATAAACTCATTTAAGATTAATATTATGTGGTACCAGTTACACTGTGATGTCTTACACAGCCATGAAAACTGTTTTTGTATGTAGTTGCACTAATATAACTAGGAACCATGCACTCAACGTGTTTGAAATAGGTAGCAAGGCAAGTCCTGGAGTCTCAAATGATTCTAAGAAAAACATATTTCTTATAGTTGGTTGCTTCTTGGGTCCTAGTGAAAATGCCTGGACAGAAGTAGCAGCTTTTACCTTCAGAAATGGAGTCAAGAAGAAGCAAATTAATTGTACTGTAATTCTTGGACTGAAATTTGGTCAGCAACTTTTATAGCTTACCTGGTTGGGTTTTGGGTATGAGCTTTGATGTTATCCCCCTAGAATTACTATCTTTTCAGGTTGTTTTATAGAGATAGCATACATAACTGTCTTTTTAAATCGGGCCAGAATTTCCACCTTGAAGTGCATTGTACTTTCTTACTTATCCAAAAGGATATCTAGCTAGATTTCCAATTGCTTAGAAAATTTGAGTTTAATTTCATTTTTTTTAATTTCTAAACTGATCTTATTGATCTCATACTAGACTCTTCTATCATGTCTCCGAGTTTCTTTGTGTAGTTATCCTCAAACATTCAAATGAAGGGATTAGCACCTAAAATGTACCAAACAAGTAAAGTATTGTGGAAAACTCTGAAAGATTATTATCTCAAGTGTTATCCCATTTGGCATAAATACTGTATGTGGTACAACAAGTTCACCTTCTGGTTAAAAAATTGAGACTAATCTTACGTGAGTTTTATTATTCACAGTATGTCAGGCATTCCTTAATAAATGCAGATTTTTGTGAATTATTATAATTCTGTCAAAGCATGTATTTTTTGCTATAATTAAAATTTTATAATAACTTGTTTTAAACTGTTCCCAGTTAATGTTATCATGAACTACTTTTGAAAGAATATTTAGTAAGATAGAGCAGCAACAGTGTTCCATCCATTACCTCAACAGCAGATTTTTGTAGGCAGTAATGCTTGTTAAGTTGAGCAATGGGAATAATGGATCTGCAGGCTCAAGGAGGTTAATGTTGACAACGAACAATTATTATTTTTGACAAGAATACCAAAGGGTTTCAAGATGGCTCTTCTAACTGAAAGCAGATTATGACTTGAGTTTTATTACTAACTGTCAGACATAGCTCCCAAGCATATAAAAGAGTAATATAAAGGAAGATCATTTTATTATAGTAAGAGACAAAGCAGGGATCAAATGATGACCTTTTTTGTGGGTTTTTTCAGCTACCCACAGGAAGAAGGAGGCAGAATCCTCAGCATCTTAAAAAGGGAAATGGGGGAAGAAAACATCCGGAGAGGACACTTTCCTACAGATAAAAAACTGACAGCAAAAAAAGCACAATATGATTTTAATGAAGTCAACATATGTGGATGTCTGTGGGTACTGGTGTGTGACTTCTGTGTCTTTCTTGTAGCTATAGTGTAATAGCATGGGGGTGGGACACTGAACCTCAATAGCCTTCCAGGGAGTAGTTCTCTGGCTGATAATCACAGCTACAAGGGATTTTTTTGTTTGGTTTTAAACTGAGATATTTTCCCTTCTGGCCTGTTAGTATGTGTTGCAGTCTTGATCTTAGAGATGCTGATCTTCATCAGAGTTATTATTCAGACCGCACTTCTCTGATGAAAGTCAGGAAATATTTATTAGAGGCAGCCACACCACTCTTTTGTTTCATGTGTGGCTGTAACAATAGCCAGTAAAATTTAGTTTCTGCTGAGAATTAACAACCTTCTTCTTGACCAGGGCTCAGGTGTTTCTTTGGCTGCTTGTTTAGCACGTTCACTGAAACAATAAAGACAGTACTGATCAAAACACTTGAAATGAAATAACCTAGAACTGCATGAATGTTTGAAACTATAAGCAAACTCCATTGTTGACCCTAACTGTAGGATGGGGGGCAAGTATGATCCCTTGTTAAAACAGCTTTTTACTTGTTACTTGCACAACTTACCTTTACTTGGAAGGGAAGTCATCTGTGCTCTTCTGTGGGTGGACTTGACCAATTAAAAGTTGAAAGAATTCAGGGACATAACACAAAAGGGTATTAGAACTGCTTTAAATGGATACCATTTTAAATTGGATACACCAGAAACTGTGCTGACACCTTTTGATTCCCTTCCACTGCTCTGCTGGATATTCCAAATATCTTCTTTCCTGTCCAATTTTTTCTTTTCTTTTTTATTTTTCCTATCAAACAAATGGAAAAACCATCTATAAAAATTCCTTTCATGTAATTATCAATTGCTCTGACATTTAAAGAGGCATTTCCTAATTATGGAAAATAAAACTAAATTGGCAAAGCACGCCAAGAAAACAGAGTTGAATTTTTCAAAATGGCAGGAATTAGTATTATGTGTACAGAAGATGCCAGACTCTTCATGAATGTTTTTTTGAGAAAATCAAGACGTTTTCACATTGGTTTAATTTATGACAAAAGTAGAGCAGATATATCGTGGTAAAGAAATATGCCCAAAGTTTATTTATTTACTGCTATAGTTTCAGATAATTCTTTCATGCACAGATGCCTAATACCCCAGACATCCCTCAATTGTTCTTTCAGTCACGTTATGTAGGAACTAATCATAGTAGGATCCTTTAAACCCACATATACACCATACATAGAATCATAGAATCATTAAGGTTGGAAAAGACCTTCAAGATCATAGAGTCCAACCTTTGACCAAGCACTACCAAGCACTACACATCTAGTCATTTCTTGAACACTTCCAGGGATGGCAACTCTACCATAGAACAGAATCATAGACTCATCAAGGTTGGAAGAGACCTCTAAGATCATCAAGTCCAACCATTAGCTGCCACTCCACTGTAACCCCTAAACCCTAAACCATATCCTCCAGTGCCAGATCCAGACACCTCAAACACCTCCAGGGGTGGTGGCTCAACCCCCTCTCTGGGCAGCCTATTCCAGTGCCTGACCACCCTGACAGGTGTTAGGAGATATTTCTCCTAACATCTAATATGAATCTCCCCTGTCTCAGTTTATGACCATTCCCTCTAGTCCTCTCCCTGCAGCCATGACAGGAGAGACCATCCCCCACCTCTCTACAGCATATTCCAATGCTTAACCACTCTTTCAGTGAAGAAATTCTTCCAATGTCCAATCTGAACCTCCCCTGGTGAAGCTTGAGGCCATTTCTTCTTGTTCTGTTGCTAGTTGCCTGGGAGAAGAGGCCAACCCCCACCCTAAAATATGATCTTTTAGATCATAATCCACCCAAACATGCTTTTATTTTAACCCTAACATTTTGAGAGGAACCAATGAAACATTTAAAACAATAAAAATTACCAAATTATTTGTTTGATAAACCTATTAGTCCAGTCTAGGCCACAAAGAACTAGGGGTATCTGCAGAGGCATTTTCTTCTCAGGTTCTGCCATAACTGCAGCAACAATAGATAATTCTATTCTCTAATTAGTACTGTTGTACTAGGCTCTATGAGACCTCCATCTCCCAAAAACTGTAGCTGCCAAGAACAAAAATGGAACCAGTTGCTCTAGGATTCCTATGGGATTCAAGAATTTAAATGTGAGAGGAATGCCAGGAGGTGCATTGCCTGATATTACTGAGATTATGTTTGAAAGTATTCACAAACTTTGCAAAAAAATCTGCTTTTATAACATCATCAGACAATAAATATCTGTTACGCTCCTTGCATGCTGATTGCTACATCTAGTCCTTCCTTGCAAAGGATGCTCAGTGCTGTCCTCTTATAACCTTTGCCTCATCCTCAGTTCAGTTATGAATCTTCTCTAGTAGTAGATCTGCAGTCTGGGATGTACAATACAATCATATTTTCAAATGCTAGATGATGTTTGAAAATCTAGCTGAGAAGGGTTCAATATTTTTTAGAAAGTTACATGGTTTTCAAGCAGGAAAACTAGAGGTAAGAAGTCATCTGTTGCCCATTGACCTTTAATAAAGAAAAGTGCTCTGGTCATTCAGTGTGGAAGGTGGTTGGTATCTATAGTGCTTCCTAGAGACAGTAGTATTGATTTTGCAGGTCTCAAAGACATCAGTGATCATCTGCTTGGAAGTCTCTGGTTGAAACATAAAACTTACATAAAACTTTAAAGTTTTTCCATCTCTTGTCATGTGGAGCATATTCTTGCCAGGCGGAACAGACTTCAGATGTTTCAGTGTCACCTTTCTTGTTTTTCAGGACTCTGAAGAGGGCTGTTAACAGGCTTCAATTGTGCTCAGAAAAAAATGACAAGGAGTAGACTAAGGGGGTTCAGAAGAGTATGGTCTCACGTTAGATGAAGGCAGAATCATGGGACAGGCTGTCTCTACCTCAGGCGAGTAAGCAGAGGAAGAATGAACTTTTGCTGCACTTCCTGGGTAAGGAGACATATTTTATTCTGTGTTTGGGTAATGAAAGGTATATAAGGCTTTCAGATCAGAGAGGCTCTGGGGATTTTGGAGAGTCACCTATAAGTGATTCTGAACTCCTGATTATACTAAAGATCCTTTCAAGGCACATCACTTGGTAAAACTAAATGGAAGAAACTCCCCAGCTCTGAACTCTGTGATCTTTTTAAGATTTCCCCAAAAGTATGCTTCATGAAAAAGCACTAGTGTGTTAGAAAAAATCCTGAGACTTTGAAACCGTAATGTTTCCTGTCTCTTTTACCCAGCATGCATCCGTGTGCGCGTGCGCATGCACACACACAGACAACACAGACAAATCTATCTGTCTATATATAATCTTCAGTGGAAGCTCATCTATGGGGGAAATTCTGGGAATAATTAGGAAAAGGATACTGCATGCTCCAGCAGACGGAATACATCTTTTTCATTTAAAGCAGGTTTCTTTTTTTTTAACTTTACCACCAACTTGCTGCAATTAGGAGGCTGTTGGAGAGATATCAATTGAGATTTGGAAACTGTTTTCTGGAAATGTTTTGAATTAAAATCTAATTGGTAGCTTTCTTTGATAAGTATTTTATTGTTGGGTGCAGCTAAATGGAAAACAACCACAAAGGGAACTCAGTTTTGTTTGTCATTAATTTTAACTTGATTTCACAAATGATTTACATATATGATATTTTCCCTATTTGTTCTATGCCATTCCTGAACTCCTGTTAGCAGCATTTAGATTGATGCTGTGTCATTTTCCCATGTATTCCTGTTACTTTAAAATATTTTGCATTACCTCAAGCCTGGGTATCAGCAAAATAGTGAAGAAGCAGTAAATGGACCAAAGGATAATTTCTTGCAGTTTATGAAATGCTGTGGAATTAGTGGCCTTGAGGACTAAATTTCATTAGTTTATCTAAGACATGTTTGTGTGTGGTGATCAAAGGAAAGTAGACCTACACTGCAAATACATGATCATAACAAAGCACAATTTTAAAGAGATTAAATTGCATAGTAACAATGGCAAAAGTCAAGGGTCAGATACACAGTCAAGTTACCTCAGTTAAACATGTTACCAGGAGGATATCAACTGAACCATGGCCATGTGTGATCACTAACCAAATGTAAACCTGAGCTAATTCAATGTACCATATGAAAAAGATGAAAGATACTTGAAAATAAGTATTTGAAAGATGGATTAATGAATAATTTTATGGATGGAAAACAGGTACAAGGACCACAGCAGAGATGTAAAAATGAATGCCAAATGAGCTGCGCATGCATGTCCCCAGCCAAAACACACTTGACCAAGTCCAATTGACTCTATGGACTTTGGACCATGCCCATGGAATGTAAGGGAAAACAGCCTTTTGGAGAGGCCGAAGTCCTTACAAGGGAAACATAGTTGATATTTGCCTGGAACTAATTAAGACTGTCATTAGTACCAGACCAAGGCAGGTATATAAGGGTTTGTTCATTGTGAAAACACAAATATTGAGATCTTTCTATCTTGAAAATTGAGTTAACAGACAAATGCACAATAGGGGTTTCTTTGAGTGTTTGCAGCTGAAATACCGTTCAGTTTAGCAGCAAAGAGGATAACATCTTGCTAAATTACTGTATGGGAGCATAGCATTCCCCCTCTTCTGACTGATTTAGGAATAAAATAGAGTTCACTTAATGGGGTGTGACAGATGCAGAGATGTACCTTTCCCAGGAGTGCCTAAGCAGAATCCCAGTACTGTTGCCCAGGACACTCCATCAATATAGGAAAGCTGGCAGGAAGCTGAGATGACACCATGCATTGCAGTTTCTTAAGTAACAAACCAGCCACACCTCTGCTGCCTCAGTGTTGTGCATGGTGCTGCCTGAAAGCCTGATTATAGTTGTAGTTTGGTACCTGCTGTCATAAACTTCTTGCTCTGCTAGACATTAATTCATGATAGGTTGTCTCCCTGCTCTATTTGAAGTTATTAGCATTGTGGTTCCACTCCAAAAAAGTGTTTATATAAAAAGGCAATCTCCTCTGTTTGCAGATGTGCCCTGCAAATGCTTTAAGTGAAAGATATTACTGACTTTGGTGACTCAGATATTTCTCAAATTCTTTTTAACTGTGGTTACATTGCAAGGAAGATTTGATTGATGTATCTTCTATACATCATCAGTATACCAGACTTATATATATGAATCTGAGGCAAAAAAATTGACTATGAAACCTCTCTTTTTCTTCTTTAATACTGATAGTAATGCACAAGAAAAGAGACAAGTGGTTTGAAAATAAAGTCTTTTCACTTCTTAAATAAGGAGCTATAATTGGGAAATTGCTGCGAGACTGTAACTATGAACAGCAGTCATATGGTTTTTATACTTCTCAGATGGAAATTATATATATCAATGTTGCCTTGCATTAACTTTAAAAATATTTGTCTTTTGCAAAATATTTTTTCAGGATGTTTAATTAAATTGAAATGGATTTCATCCAAAAAAAAAGAAAAAGAGATTCCTTTGATAGTTTTATAAATTCCTCACTGTGAACTTCGGAATTAGGAAGATCTCAAGAGCTTTCAGACTGGCATTTAAATTGCATTTACATATAATTTTTTTGTTAATTTTGCCTGTGCTTATAAAACATTTTGCCAGTATTTCTTGATATCTATTGTTGCTCATCAGTGCCTCTTTTGCCATTGTGCATATATAATCGCAGGTTAGAAAGGCAGGGTCACACTGTCAATGAATATCCAGATTCTTCTCACTGTTTTCTGAATGGAGGCTCTTTGCTCCCAGAAGGATGTGATAAGTGTTCATCTGTAAATTGTTTTGTGGAAAGGTACCACTTATGTGACAAAACCTGGGACTTGGACTTGTCTTTGTTGTAGGAAATTATATATAGCAGAAAAAGGCCACTGGAGACGTTCCCATTGCCAAGAGTTCTCTCTGAGATTTCTGAGTGCAGACTGCTTTGCAACTCAGACCATTATGGCCAGAGTATGAAGAATTCTGGAAATGTACACAGATGTAAAGAACCCAATGGGAAATAAATGTATCTTTTAATAAAGAGTATTGCTGATAGTTTGGTCAGCAATAAGAAAGAGAAGAGATTTCTAAACAAGACCATATGTAAATAACATTTGAAAAGGTTAAAAACAAAACAGTTATTAAGCAACTTTGGCCATCTGAGATCTAGAAATCTAGAGATCTGAAATTCTTTAAGTCATTTTACCTTGTCTGTGAAAGACAAATCAGGCCAGACATCAGATTCTGTACTGCTGACAGTTCTATAGTTCTGAAGGGACTTTGGGTAGAGAAAGGATTCATCTTTGCAGAGCTTCATCACTGAGAGCTTTTAAGAAAAAGGGGAAAGGCATCAACAGGCTCACAAATCCCTCTGTGTGTGTGAGGGACAGACAAAGTCTCCATGGAAGGACTCTACTTGGGGCTGGTAAGCAGTCACGGGTGGTTGGGATCTCAGAAGGTTATTTCTGTCCTACTCATAGAGCCATATTTATGAGATCAGTTCAGGCCTACAGTCAGTCTCAGTTTGCTATCATTCTTCCTTCCACCAGTGAGTGCCAACTAAACAGCCTGCATTCTGCTGCATAGGAATACTACACAGTAGTGGAGTGTATAAAATATACAGTTAATCCTGAGTGCTTTTTTGCTCAATTCATTTATGAAAGCAGATTTTAAGGCCAGTAAAATAATATCGAGCATGCATACGACAGGAAAAAAAAATCTGTATCCAGAGCATTTTCAAGTAAAGGGTTTTAAAAAAATCAGTGCAGACATGCTGGCTTTTTACCTCCTCTTGTTTTAACCTATGACTGATTCATCAGTTGAAGTGTAAAGAAACAGATTTTCTTATGGTAATTGATTCTCAGGGGCTATTAGTGTAAACGTAAATGCTCAACATAGATGTTACGTAGGTGGGTGATAGAGAGAAAACATAAATTGTCAGCAATCTAAGGCAGTCTGTTCATACCATCGGGTGAGAAAGTGAAGAATGTTAGAAATCAGAGACTCAGAAATACCTCCTAGAGTTGACTATGAGTGCAGTCTCCCATTGTGAGTAATTATAAGAAACATACTGTGCAAGAGTCGATTCTGGCCCTTCAGCTCAACAGGCAAAATACTTACTTAAAATTAATAGAGATTTCAGGTAAGATTTGCAAAAGAGCTTCCCAGAGTTAAACACCTGGCTGCCAGTGACCTTATACGGGATATGGACACCTAAAATTTTAGGTATTCCTGAAAACTGTTGGAACTTTATATTCTTCTATAGCCCTGGACTAGAATTCATTTATGTTCAAAGTAACTGTGATTTTCAAACCACAGAGAATAAGAGAACAGCGCATAGTGAAAGCCCAAGACAATATTCTAGTTGACCTAGCACAATAAAAATGGCAAGATTAATTCCAGAGTATTAGATGAAAGAATAAAAACTGTTGGTTCTTGCCCTTTCTTGGTACCAAGAATTTAAAACATACTTCATGTTTTCAGCAAAGACTAAGATTTTATATCATCTCATGACTCCAGAAACCAGATCTTCCAGGAAAGGAACAATTAAATTTTAGGACTTGTGATAAATTTAGGAGACTAAATCATGCTGCATTTATAAAGCCTTTAAATAATCTGGAGAATATAATCTGCATTATTCGGAATGTGTTGTTTGTATGAACTTCTCCTTTGTGTTGCATCTGTCTGGATAGTAACTGGAGGAGGATGGCTCTGACACACTCCTGTCACCACTGCCCAATGTGAATGTTGCATGTGTATCCTGACAAAGGCCATGCCAGAATGAACAAGGTCAGACCCTGCACTAGAGGATAACAGGAGGAAACAATCTTTTAAAACTCTTCCCCATCTTGCATACAATTCACAGTCCTCTTCAGAAAGACCCTCAGGCAAAACTCCTAGGCACTACAGGATCAAACCTGTGCTTAGTAGGAGACATTTTCCTTCCTTATTAATTGTGAAGTGTCAGTTCCCAGTGGCAAGCACATTCTAGTATGCTGCCTTTTTATGAAGATGTGAGAACCACAAGGAGTCTGGGACTCCAAATTCCTTTCAGATCCTTTATACACACACAAAAAATCCAGATGTTGCACAAAACATTTAAGAACTTTATTTGAAAAACATTTTCTTTCTAAATCGGAGTTTATGCAGAGTACAATTAAACATGTTTTTCTAACTAAACATACTAGTTTTCATCTTGTGGCAGGGAAAAATAAATATGTAAAAATAAAAACAGTCTGAGACTTGCCAGCTTAAATCAGATCCCCCAGTGAAAGGACATGCATCTTCTCCTGCTGTAATCCCAGACTCCTAGATCTGCCCTCAGAACCAAGGTCTTCAAACTGAAGTTTAGTCTTGCATTTGGGAGAGAATACACCTCAAGCTTCTTAAATTCTGCTGGTCATCATTCTTGCAAATAGTACTGTGCCAATCCAATTACACCTGTAAATATACCAAGAAAAAATCGTTATGTACCAAGTAATTTCAAGGTATAAAATTCAGAACTGAATGTTGATTTCTGTGCATTTACTTTAGGACATACTATGATTTCTCAACTTTTTGAGACAGGTGCCTTTATAAAAGCCAGTCTACTTGAAGGTACTTTTCCCCCTCTTTCAAAGATGATGTCTGTGTTTGCCTTTGCCAGTCTTGTGAGACTTTCCCCAGCCTTTCCATATTCTTGAAAATAATAATTTGTGGTTTAGAGATTGCCCTGACTTGCTCTAAAATAACTTTAAGGTGAATTTCTTATCAGTGTCTGCTGGCTGAAATGCATCTAACTCATCTGAACACTCTTTTACTCACTCATTTCTCATTGCAGACTCTGCATGTCTCCCTATGTGTAAGGGACCTTCAAGGAATATTTGTTTCAACATTGCCTGGCTTTGACTCCTTGTTTTGTGGAAAAGGAGTGGTTGACTGCCTCAAAGCTTGCTGAGCCATAGGATGCCTCCAGCCATGGAAAGTCTCCAGCTGCCAAGATAATGAGGCACCATTGTCTGCTGTAAATCTGTGGCTGCACCCAAATCTGGGTAGATTCATGAGGTGCCTTCTCTGGATATTGCTATGAGCTTACCCCACAATGCAAGGGGAGCTGACCAATCAGCACCCTGGCAGAGCCCTGTGAAAAAGGACCAGTGTCCAGAGTGAGGATGCACACCCACCACCAAAGAAAAGATGACTACGGATCATCAGAATGCTGCTGGAACTATGGTGATGACTATCCCCTCTTCTACATGACTATGGATCATCTGGATCCATGGTGGTCACTATCTCTACTATGGCATACCAAATCACGGTTACTTCTAACTATACTCCTTTCCTGTTTCTAACTTTCCTATCACCCATTCTCTCCCCCTTATGTGATTAGTAAAAAAAACCTCACTCCTTAATGCTATTTTGATCTTATTTGTGTCTTAATTCACATTGGGGGAATCACTTGAACACTCCCAAGTCTTATCAGACCAGGACACTATATGAAGAATGAATTAAACATGGCAGAAAATACTTTTGTATATTCTAAGGCACCTACTTTTCTTTCTTTTTTCTTGTTCAGAAATGGATGATTCCTTTTTTGTTTCTACATTTGTCATAGATAATTTTTTCCTGATCACATTTTATTTGTTTTGATAATGATAAGTCATTTTGTACTTCAGCTTTTTTGACCTAAACCTTACATGTCAATCTATTTCTTTATATATATCTTTAGTCAACTCTGTTTCCACTTTGTTAGCCTTTATTTTCTTTTGACTTACACTATAAAGCTCCTGAAGCTTCCATATTGCTGTGTTACATTTCTTCTTTTTCCTTTCCATTGAAGCAGATGTCCACTGTGCCTTTAATGTTTGATGACATAACCTCCACTTTCTCTGAAGTCCTGTTTTTCATACAATTTATGCACTAAAGAGTCTGTCTACCAGATCTGTGAGTTGGTCTACTCTCCTACTGTTGTTATTACCATCATCTTTTTTTCTTGTATAGCATGTACTCTTTTGGCTTTTGACCTCCTCAGTAGCTGAGACTCCTCACTAGTTAGAATCAAGTCTAAATTGTGGTTTCTCTGGAACTTTTCTCCACCTTCTGAAATATGTCTATAGTATATGCCAAAGTTACCTATTTCTGCTTTGCTTTTTTCCACAGATAGTTAGGTACTTAAAACTCACCTCCACCCCCTTTTGCCTTCCCCATTAGCATAATTCTCCCTGTTCCAATAAGTGATGTTAATCTCCTCCTTCAGATTAAATAGTCCATGCTTATCATGAAATTATGGCTGTCTTTTTGCTGTTTGTTTTATCTTTATTGTTCTCATTCCAGGACTACAGGAAAAGTATGCTGATTCTTGGCATATATTAAAAAACTTTCCATTTTCCCTCTGCTTCTGTCGCTTGAAACTACACCATTGTAGGTCAGTATTGTTATCCTGTGATGTGTGCATCTCTCACACACCAGTTAAGTATCCATTTCAGTAGGCTATAAGGTTTCAGTTTATTCCATAATACTTTTGCCTTCTGAGTATCAGTGCAACAGATATTTATCACGTTGTCCTGACATTCCCTTCTGTCTCTCTTGTGCTTCACATTTTCTGCTAGTATTATGTTTCCAGAAATAGATGGATTTTTACCACCACCTTATTTCAAGCCTTGTTTGAAAAGTTCCTAACTAGACTAACAACTCGATGTCTTTGGATGAATTCCCTGAATTGTCACAGCAGACAGTTTGTGGAACAGAGTTGTTGAAAATAAAGCCCTGGCATCGATATGGTCTGTGCCTCAAGGCATTCATCTTCTTCCCTGCTTATTCTGATGGTTGCTTCTGGAAATCACTGGATGAACCAAAGATTTTGTAAACACAGATAAGTTCAGTCTGCTCAGGTTCAACTGTGTGTAGCTGCTCAGACACAGTACCACAGTAATGTGGCAAAAAAGCATGGAGTAGAGAGGGGAATGACAACTTCTTAACCAAGCTCAGTTAAAAAAGATCTATAAAACAACCTTAAATAGTGCTTCAAGGGTATTGCCATTCCTAAATTCTTCCAGTGATGATAGCTGAAGATATATAGATATAACATAGTGTAAAAGGCAGTGGAACTGCACTTTCCATCTGCCAAGGGTTTTATGAAGGGGCAGTGTCTTAGATTAGACCATACCTGGAAAACAGATATAGTAGATTTTGGACACTTTTTTTTGTTTTCAGCTATAATGGCAAATACATTTCTATAATCAGGCATTGTTTAAGTTTGCTATATCTTGTTGTCACATTCAAAAGTTTTGTGTAGTGGTATTATCTGTGGGTCATCTGGTATACCATTACAATAACAGAGAAGCAGAGTGGGAAGTTTCTTTTGAGGCCAATATATTGACTGGATTCAAGTCTTGTAAATATCACTTGATCTCTTCAGTGTAAGCCTGGATGCAGCTGGAGTATTTTTCATTCTGCTGAGAAACACACTCTGAATATACAGATGACCATCAAGCTGGAAGAGTATTTTATTTTGACAGACGAGAATAT
>NW_008662006.1:0-15420 GCF_000695815.1 Acanthisitta chloris | reverse complement strand
GAGTTTTAAGCAGTTAGGAAAATTTAAATATGTGTCATCTTTCAGAGATTATTAATGTATCAATCTGATGGGAAGCAGCTTTTTGTATCTTAACTCCTATACACTTCAGTTTTCATTAGAACCCCTCTTATTATAACAATAGTATTTTTATGTTTGGTTCCTGAGATGATGATGTAGAGAGGATGTAGTACAGAAACACACATGCAGATTTTTATGTTTCCGTTTCTTTGTCAATTATTTTTTTATCTTATTTGCATTCAAGTTGTCTTTCTGTACAAGCATCCCTTGTACAACCAATGCTTTCTTTTATTGGATTCTATTGTGCTGTCAAGCCTGGTTTAAAACACAGTAATCTCATAGATACTTACAATTAAGAATATCTTCTGAATTCACAAACATATTAAAGATGCGTAGGTAGCAAATTAGCTGAGAATCTCTACAAACTGCACTTACAGTAAATATCTTCCTTTTAGAGAAGTAGGATGTCTTTAAAAGTCAACAGTTGTTTTGGCAGTACTTTGTCAAATTTATGAAGCACTGCATCACATTTATGGCACACAGTGTCATGATAAGTTGTCCAAAGTGCCTGTCAGCTTGCCTTACAAACTGAAAAAAATGAACAGCTCAAAAGATTACCTTAAAGAGTAACAAGCAATCTTCAGAGGTTAGCATATTTTTCCCTTTTCCATGAGACTCAAGCAGTGTCATTAAACTTTCTGTTTCTCCAGTTTAATTTTCTTTCTCAGTGTAATTTAATGGAAATAGACTGTTTTAATTTTCAACCATGAAAAGTTATAAATAAAGGTATTTTAAAAAGTAAATAAATTTTAGGAGCTTTTTTTAAAGCATGCAGCTGTTCTAACACAAGAGATCCTAGTTAGCTCTTTTTTTAATACAAACCACAAAGAGGTCAAGGAATCCAAATTTTTTTTTACTACCCATTCACATTTAATGCAAATTCCAGCAATATATTCATGCTATTTCTTTAGGCACCTTCAGAGTGCCAGCAGGTAATTGAGTAATCTGAGCTAATGGTGCTCATGTCAGGAGCCTAAAGAAATGCCCTAAGGATGACATTTGGAGCTGACTTATTTTATACACAACTGAGAGGGAGATGAAACTGTCAGAAATGTAAGAAGTAATAAGAAGAGGAAAGTGCTAATAAACACATTTTTTCTGCTAAGGATTTTGTTCATTGTTAATCTTCCAAAGTAATCTATTTTGATTTGACCAAAACATTGTTAATGTGTACTGCAAACAAGATAATAGGCAACAGGATGGCATATCACAGCATCAAGAAAAAATGCATCTCAGGACTATTATTTCCTAGAATCATATCTTTACTTTGTGTTTTGTTGTTGAAAAGGAAGCCTCTATCTCCAGAGTTGAAAGAGGGTTTTAATAGCCGACTCCATCATAGGAAGTTAGCCAAGAGAAAAGTAGTGATTTCTGTGGCAGTGTTAGCCCAGAGAACTTTTGACATGTGAATTATTCCTCTTTCAGTTGGTAGCATGGCATAGTGTTGATATCATCAACTATAAGACCTTTTTATTATGGTTTTCAGAACAAAATCAAAAAGATAGTAAAATGAAACTCAAGGGGACTGGTCTCCCAAGGTAGGATTGTAAGAAGTCATAGACAGTTTTAGTAGAAAAGACTAACAATTTAATTTGCCAAAGGAGGGCTGCAACTTTCTAATTTCATGCAAGTGCTTTTCTAGAGTGTCCATCATGGATGCCTGTTCTGAAACTGTGATGCTATAGCCACTCCTGACAATTGTTTTCTACATTGTCAGCTGTTATCCTCCAAAAGAAAATGCTGTGTCTTACCATTTGAGAACGTATGTGAATCAGTTCCTACTTTAAGACATGGATTTTATCTGCGAAGCTCTGACACTTCCTGGCACTCAAGCTAGATACTTGAGGTTGCTTGGTTTTAGCCTTTCTTATTGCTACTTCCCTCAACATTTTCCTGCAAGGGAATGTATGTAAATGCTTTCTATATAAGGGAAGTGGAGATGTGACCCTCCCTTATGCATGCCTGTGTGCCCAAGCCACATGCACCATTCTAGGAACCAGTGATTAATCTGGGGAAAACTTTCCACAGTATTTCCTAGGAAAACTCATTTACCCAAATGCATAAATAAACAAGAGTTATCTTGGTAGTTTATCTAGTGCCAGTCTCTTCCACTGAAGGAGCAACAACACAGAATGTTTTACTACAGATGAAGTCTGACTTGCCAGTATCAAAGACCACAGCACAATTAGCGCTTAACTCTGTGACTGCTCTTGGAGCACTTTGTGGTCACACCGCTCTGCCCTCTCCCTAGGCCATTCCTGTGCCCTCCTGCTCCATATTTACATGCACCTGTCTCCCCATTAACACCTCGTTAAGGCACACACCTGCTGTGGTTTCACTTAAACCCACTGCACTGCAGCCATTAACCCTGTGTGTTTCATTATAAAGCACTCAGCACAATAGGAGCACTGAGTAAGGTTCATTAATGAGTCATGCAGCCAAAAAAAATTGGGTTTGTATGGGTGTCTCCTTTTGGTCCAATTTTTTCACACTCCTTTATTTAATAATTGATTATGTATTAAATATATTCACAGGAAAAAAATACATAAGTGCACATGCATTAAATCCAGCTGAAACAGCACAGTTTTGAGACAAAACACTAATGGATAGAAATCCAATACATATTTATAAATGGTAAGAAAGGCAACAGTGAAACCACAGCTCTAGGGCGTAGGAGACCACACTTCTATTCCAAAGTTTGTCAAACATCTGCAGCTTCACCAGCAAGTTGTATCGTCTACCTGTGCTATTTCCAAAAAATGAAGTGTACCAGCATGTGTGTTTTGGCCAGGCTGTACATACACCTCTAATGAAAAAAAGAAAGGCAAGGCAAAGTACAAACCTCTACAGTTTCAATTGTGCTGAAACAAAATCCAAAAGAAGAAAGTTCATTAGTATTTGTAGCAAAAGGAAACTGTCATGGGAGCAGCTAGTATGATTGATATAAAGTTCAGAATCAAAATTGTCAAGGCAATTTCTCCAGCAGTTTCACTGACTTTGTTTCAAAATCTTCAATTACAGTGTGACTTGATTAGGAAGATAAACTGCATAGGCAATCATGGCAGGTGATTGCTCCCTAACTGTGTAATCAAGAAATACAACAATCCATTATTTGATCATAATCCTATGAATACACCCCAAGGAAAATGCAAGCTCTAGAGCTTCTTTCGGGTCAAAACTCATCTCCTTGTTAGACATCTACGCAAAACTATTGAATATGCTACTTTAGTAGCATAATAAGAGGGACCCTCAGATATATCCATACATTTGATCAATTATGTGCTACAAATTATATTAAATGGCCAGAGATCAGTATTTCTTGCTAAACACCCATTCAGAAAGGTAATTTGCTGTGTAATTGCATTTCGTCGCTTCTTTATCATGGACTATTGCTTTCCTTGGTCAAATCTCTGATACTTCCGCCACAGAAGACAGAAGAGTTGCTCTTTCAAATTTCATAGTGCTTATGTTGCTTAGTAATATGGGACTGTGCATGTGCATAAACTTACTGCATGAGAAACTGAGAAGATCTCTATGTCACTTGTATTACAATTCTAATTGCAATTCTCATTTTAACAGCTTCAGATGAACTTTAGCAGGAGGCCTGGATTTTCCAGGGATCAGCTCAAATAGGTTAAAATTCCTGAAACTGTAGTAAATTTAACATTTGCATTCAAATACATAAAATGCCCATTTGTTCCACTATATCTTGTTAACTGTTTCCCCCTCAGAATCTCATTCTTTCATGAAATCTCATTTTATTCTTTTTATTCACTTGACTGGTATCAATTTTGCTAGTGATCCCGGATGTTTTTGCAGAATCTAAATATATAGAAAAAACACTTTACTATATAGCAATGGTAGTTGTTCCTGCACCTCTCTTTCCAGATACTTACTTGCAATGGAGATGATAATCCTTGTAAATATTAAAAGTACTCACGTGCAGTGCAAAGTGATCCATGTATAAACCCACCCATTAAATCTGGCTGTAGAGTTTACACATTTCTTCAGCAGGGAAGCCCACCAATGGGGTGTTTTTAATAGGCATTGAAAGCTACACTTTATTATTCACTGAGTAGAACTGACATTGGATTTGATTCAGTAAGGAGCACTAACTGCATAAACAGATGTCAAATGCCATTTGGTCTGGTGACCATGGACTGGAGAAATAAATGGAAAATCAAACAAGGAGCACAGAACTAAAGTTAGGGATCTTCTTCAAATGACAGAAGGATGAGCTTACTAGCAAATTTTCCAGTATATCAGGTCAGTGTCTTTCAATGTGTATCTGGAAAGAAGAAAACGCAGAGTAGCCTTCTCCCTAAAAAGGAGAAATGGAAGAGTAATACAGGACCCTTTAAGCATTTCTGGGTAACACATCGTCCCTATTTCATATATCATAGTCAGTATTTACTGATATTCATCAAAGAATACTATGTAGATTGCCACACTCATTAGGTGCCTGGAGCATGCAGAAATGGACCCCACTGGAGTCAGTGGAAAAAGGTGTATTGAATTCTGTGGGCTAAACATCCAGGACTGCTTAGGTAGGGCAACAGGGACAGACTCTGTCCTGTTGGCAGTAAATCTTGCAATTCATTAACTTCTAGTGGCAACTGTGTCTACCTATGCTTTCTCCATCATAATCCCAAATTCATAGTAACACGTAAACATCTGACTACAGCAGCAAAGGTTGTGCCCCATTCTGCTAAGCTTGTTATAAATATATGCTGAATGACAAAATCTTCCCAAAATTGCTTAGTCCTAGGCTTGTCTCTGAATGCTGATCCTTTCTGTTTCTTCTCTCATGGCAGAGAGAGAGAGAGAGAGAGAGATCACATATTAAGCAGAATTATCCCCTATGGAACATTTTGTCCCATATGGTGGCAATCTAATTGCAATACAGAACCAACAAAATGCCCAATGTCGGAAGCAGGGAAGGGAGGCTGGATATTATGTTAGTTGCTTTTTACCCATCATAGTTGTTGGAGGGGACAGGCAAATTGAGTACAGTTTGGGGTACAGTTTCATATTATACCTAACCCAGGTAAGCTGTAAACTCTTGCTGGGAGCAACAGTCCTGCTCTCTCTTCCTTCTCTCCATCTGCCCCAGCTGCAGGCTCTGCACCTTCTCTTGCACTGGTCTGAGCTGCACAGAAATTCAGCCCAAATGAGTGATCTGATTGAAAGTGGTGGTGGGAGGGCAGAAGGAAATGAAAAAAAAACCAGTAAAAATCACCAACCTGGCAGCTGTATGATTTATGCTGCAGCCACAGTCATTTGACCTCGTGCAAGAAAAGTGGAAGCCTGTTGGCTGGGACCAGCCAGGAAAGCAGGAAAGTGCAGACCCATTCCTTTCAGGATTCACTCATAGGTACACCAGAAGAGGAGGAAAGTGAACCAGCAGCCTTTATTTCTGTTGTAGGAACAAAAGACCAGGGCACAGCTCTGAGAATGCATTACACAAAGAGGTAGTTTAAAGAGAGCTTTTAAATCACTCATGGGCCCAACTCTCATGCAATGGGAGCATAGGCACTGAAAATTGCAGTCTTTTATTTCACTCTTGCACACTCCCTGAGTCTGGAAGATCATGAGTTCCCTGAACTTCCAGTTAATTCAGCAGAGGAGAATGACATGCATATTATTGGGACTTTAAAGCTTTAAATCTCACTAATACTATAAAATACTCTACCTGTAACCAAATACACTCATCATTACAGGGAGTTATGTAAATAAAAACCAGACAGTTTTATACTGGGGAAACAGTGTTTCAATTTGAAATGGCATTTTAAAATTTATGCAATTTAAAAAAAGGATAAATTTACATTTTTCTGCTTTTGTCATAACAAAGCTTAAAGACAGTTCCATGTGTGGCACCTACTTGCATTTCACTCATGGATTTATTACAATGAGCATCACTTTAAATTAAAACATTGACATTTTCAAAGGAAAGTAAATAGTTAATGGTTTCAGAATGATTATTCTTTTCCACACAATCCCATAAAAATTTCCCAATGAAAAAGCTAATAGGCCAATGGCAAGACACTTACATATGCAAATATGTTTCCGTGAAAGAGTTAAAGTGCTTTATAATATAAATTTGCTTTCAGTGCCAATATAATTAGATTGTAACAAGCAAACCCCTGCAACATAACACAGTGAAAATTTGAAAATTTGATTCTGCCTGGCAAACAACCAAGTCCCTGCGTGTGCACAAACCTGACATTAATAAGCTACAAGAGATTACATGATTTAGAAAAGAAGCACTTGGTGTTACAAAATCAAATAATAGATCTCTAGGCTATAATTAGGAGAATTGGGATTCAACAATGAAGTCATAATAATGTAATTTAGCTGTAAGTAACAGAGCCATGGAGTCACATTAGGAGGTGTGATCACATCTTTCAGCAAAGCTCTGCTGTGTAGACTTATTGCTGTTCAGTTTAGTCTAGTACACAGCAACCTGTTGGCATAGAGCTCAGGCTGACAGCCTCTTGTTCTCTAGGTGCAGTATGGCAAAGTGCCACCCATGCATTTTTAATTCAGTCCTGTGACTTTTAAGTCAAAACAATAAAATTATATATACCGAGTGCAGAGTTGCCTGTGAATATTTGTATAAATTACTACACAGCGTGGGTTTAGGGGCTGTTTAAGAACAAATATATTAAAAAATAAAAAGGCAAAATAAACTGCTGAAGCAGGGTGTTAGGTTTCTAGTAGGCTTGATGAACATGTACTGTTCAGCTGCTTTATTCATCTATTTCTGTGGCTGGGAAATTACTCCATATCTGAAACTTATTGCAACTGGAGTCCTGACCCTCTTTTGCTTGATTCTTTCAACTAGAGTGGAATGGTTGGATTGCCAGCTCAGCCCAGAATGCAGGTGTTGCACAGCCAATGGAAATGGGCAACTAGAGTCCCTCACCCAGACACAAACACAGCCCTGCAGCCCACCAGGCATGGAAGGTGCCCACAGCAGCTGGCCCAGTTGGAGGGAGGTGCCAGGGAACCTCTGGGCAGGCAGTGTGCAGCTACTCAAATTGACAGGACATCAAAATCACCTCTACAAGTTTTGTGAAAGTTACCATGTGATTTAAGTTACTCCAGAGGAATGCATCATACCAGCAGCCTCTCTCCTCCACCTCTGTATTGTACCATTAAAGCCTTTTCTTCAGTCTACTGTAAATTTAAGCTTATTTAAAACATTTTGGCTACAATTGTTTCTTTGTAATTCACTTGCTATAACTAATCAAATGGAAATATCACATTAATTTGGTGAGTTTCTCCTTTAGGAGCTGACGTCTAGTTAGAAGTGAAATCCTGCCTGTTCAGTCATTTATTGGCTGATTATTTTCTTCTTTCCATGCACATCTCATGGTGCTTATGTTATCATCTTGGGAGCTGTCTCATAGAGCCCTGTGTCCTGTCCTGCCTTTCACAGGCCTCCTAGAGGCAGATGATCTAAACCCAACTCCCTGAGCTCATTCCACAGCTCAAGCAGGGCAACCTCAACAGCCTAGTTTGTGTCCAGACTTGAAATCCAACTTTACTCACAAAAGACACATGCAGAAGTTTAATTGGTTGCTAGCTTCTGAGGTGTTTAAATGAATGCCTTTGGCTTTGGGGGAAGGGATGTGGGGGCATTGACTTGTTTTTTTTAAATTTTGTAGCCTACTAAATAATGGAGGAAACAGGCATCAACTTTGCATCCAAACTGTCAGAAAATTCAAACATGTTTGGAATAAATTTTGAGATGCTCTAATTACTTCTTCTTAGGGTCTTGTAAACTAGGGTCAGTGGTCCAACAGCTTTCCCACCATTTGGGGAAATCCAAAGGCTTCTGCTCTCCCTCAGTCTTTAGTGTAACATGAGTAGCCACCTGTTGCTCCTGTTAGTCCCATTTTATTTTTATTTGCAGTTTCTTCCAATTACTGTTTATTTTATCACTGCTTTATGGTTTTGCCATTTTTTGTTTTGATGACATTTTGATTTGTTTCAAACTGCCCTTTATTTTAATTTTCTTTCCCAAGCATGTTGATTTATGGCTGTTTCTTCTATTTCTTTTATGCTTTAAATGATCTGTTTGTTTTATTTCCATTATTTGCATAGCACTTACTTTTCATGACCTTTTTGTTGCTGCAGCTGCTGCTGCTTCTGGACTGCTGGTGTTTTTCCTCCTACTTATCCACCAGGAAACAGAGTGAAAGTAAACCAAATCCCTGTGAAGACAAGCATCCAAACACAAAATCTTTTCTGATATATATTATTTTTATTATTCTGCAGTCTCCTAAAGGTGTTGGGAATTCTCAAAGTGTAGAATCTAAAATGATTTCTTTCTTTTAAAAGAAACATGCTATAGGAACTCCATATGTTTCTATATAGAGATCACATCTGAGCAACTTTGGGCTGGTTTAATGCTTTGGCAGCTCTTACAGGAGCAAAGACATTTGTAATGGAGGTAACATGCTGAAAATTCTAAATTGTAGTGGTCTGTCAACAATTTTAGTACATGTCCTCATGGCTGGTGTAAAATATTGCACAGACATTTAAAAACTAATTTTACTGAAATGTCTCATAGGAAATGTCAACAGAATATTTATGCTTAATCATGGCTAATGAGTGTGTGCTACCTGACAGGTGTGTTTGCATATTGCATACACATGGGATGTTTGTATGTGTGTGTCCCTGCCTATAGGCTATGTGTATGAATTTCTTTTTATACACATGCACACATACATGTTTATATAAAAATTACACTTTTGTCTGGTATTGTCATCTGCGTTGTTCTAGTTACCTAACATGAGGATCTATATATAAATCCTGTGTCCATTGCCCATGATGTTATTTAAATTAACGTATTAACACTAGATGTGTTTGTAACACATCATTTTGGACCTAGTTTACTTTTATTCTGCAGAATCTGATGCTAATTCTGAACTTTCTTAGTGAAATTATTGATGTCAGAATTATTCCTGAAATGGATTCTGTCCTTCACAGTGGGAAGAAAACAACCACATCATTTCTATTAAAGCTGTTGTTACTGTTTTTTAACAACAACAAAAATCTCAGCATTCTATTTCATTTCATTCCTCATTTTATGGTGCTGTGTCACAAATTGACATTTTACTAGGAAAACAGGCTTATGGATCAAATCATCAGCCTTTATTTGCATGCTAGGTGGTTTGCAGTGACCTGTTGAATGATGCCTGCATTAACAACATGCTTCTTGGGTTCTCTCCCTGCCCCATTAAATGTTTCTTATTGCACCTTCTAACATTGGTGTTTGCACTATTTTATGTCTTTATGTGTCTAATATAATATATATATATTTACACATCCACACATGCCTATAATGAGCCAAAACCAGAACAGGCTCTGTCTCAGCTTGTTTGCACATTATGCACATTCTAGGGAATGAAATCTGAGTGCTGTTCAAAGAGAAAGTGTGTGACTTAGCCCAAGGGCAGAAGAAAGTCATGTGCAACAGGTTACATGATTTTACATAACTTTTGCTGAAAAAAGAAGCACCTCATGTCAATGCAGGAAATATTTTAGGATATACATTCAGAATAAACTGAATGTTTTTCCTCACTGCTTCATGCATGTACTTCAGTGCTGTATTTCAGTAGAGTATATTGTTGTTTTCACCATAATTAATACAATCTTTTTCTCACCTTCCCTAATATAATCCATTACCAAAAAAACCCCACCACCACAACAAACCACTAACAAACCCACAAACCAACTCCCTCCCCCCTTTTTTTTTGTTTTGGTTGTTTTCTTAGCTCTACTGCTCTTTTCATTTCCAGAATTGGCATGGGAAGACTTTCATGGGTTTGGAGACAAGTTACATCAAGGGCTTTGCTTTGTTGTATGTGACCATCTCCTCAAGGCAGTCTGGGCCAAGCTAAACTAATTTTTTGGTGAGGACACTAGTTTACAGAGGGAGTCTCATTGCTGTCAGAGCTTCCTAACCACAACTCACCCCATATCACAGCTTCACTTCTTGAGCTAACAAGTCCTTGCCATTGCACTTATTACGATCCTAAAGGAGAGAGCAGAGGGCTTAAAACCCTGACAAGGGTTGATGGAAAAGGGATATGGTACCTGGCAGTGTGAACAAGATGACACATTTTTAAGCTCATTTTTAAACCTCTTTCCTGATTCTCTCTCTTTGCTCACAGAAGAAAAGTTAACAGTGGTGGTGGTATGACTTCTGAGTATATGAGAGGAGTTAGGATCTACAGTGAAATATGACAGAGCTGTTAATTCTGTAGAAATGCAGTATCCTCTAACATATGCATGGAGTGGATCATACAAGTTTTGAAAAAAATTTTTTTTAATTTTTTGTATCATAAAATAGTCTCAGTCAAACTTCATAATTCTCCATCTCTGGAGAGAATAAATGGGGGAGGAATTCACACCAGTTCAATGTTGGTTATAGGCAGTGGGAAGAGTAAATGAACTCCAGTACATAATAGCATCTCTGGGTTTGATCTCTGCTGCAGCTTAAATAAACTGAACATTAGAGATATACAGGGAAAAAAAGTTACTCAAATATTATTACTCAACTATTATAGAAATGCAGGACAAAATATGCCTTAGGAACATCCACAGTTGCAATTGCGTTAGAACTCATAGCCATGTTATAATTTGCCTTATTTCATTCTTGTCTGAACACTAGCAGCTCAGTCTCTTATAGGACTTTAAACAAAAGTCAGAGTTCTCTTTCTCTTGACTCAAATGACAGACCAGGTCTTTCTCACACTTGCCACATTTTGCTAGAATCATTTGAATGCAACTGCTTTTGTGTGAGTCCTTATTGTTAAACAATTATCATTATTATTGTTAAACTACTGCTACTAATTGATCTTCCTGGTATTGAAGGCAGTCTTGCTGCATCTTTCTCATTTCAGAGCTAGCTGTTTCATTCAGTTTCTGCTCCTGTGGTTTCTTTGATCCCTGGGCAGGGTCTTGGCTAGATCTTATAAGTGCAGCATTGGCTTCCAACACTTGGTACCCTGGAGATAGCATATACCCAAGCACTACCAGCACCTGATGAACAGGAATAGATCTGTGGAATAAAAAGGAGCCTGCAAAAGTTAAGTGTAGAAGCACCGATTGGGTTGGGCACTTGGGGGAAGTTGGAAACAGCGAGTCTTGCCTTTACATCTCTGTAAAACTGCTAGCCTAAAATCTTTTTTTTTAAAAAAACTGAAAACTAAATCAAACAAAAAACCCCACCAAAAACCAGAACACCATCCCACCCCCCCCAAACACAGGATAGAGGGAACTAGGTAACTCACCCCATGTTACCATGTGCACAGTTTACAAGATCACTGGAAAGTGAATAGATATAACCTCTCCTTGCACTGTCCTTCCTCTCTCTCCAGGTTTCATGCTCCACTCTCACAAGATTTTTTACATTTTCTTTTTCTCTGTTTCATTGCTCCAAAGGGGATGTTGTTACTGAATACCCATGCCTACCTGCTGTATGTTATTGTTTGCATTACTTTTTTGTTCTTTTCTGTCATCTTCGTTCAGAAAAACAGGGTGTTCCTTTCGCCTAGGATCATTTCCTTTTCCTCCTATTGTCCAGATTTTATTTATTGTCTAATTATGTCTGGGTTTCTGATATCTCCTTATCTTTCAACAGTCAAAGAAATGGTATATAGTTGATTCTGACTAAATGATAAAAATATGAGAGTATACAAGGTAAGTTGTTTCCTCCATTCACTTTGCCTGGGGCATATATATGTGTTGACAGAGCAGTCTGAAGTCTTGTTCAGACTTTTATCAGTCCCTGGATTTGCAGCAAGCCAAGCAGAGCAATCCATATTTTAAGAATATTAGTCTAAAATGAAAAGGACATCTCAAGCTGGTAGTAAGTATACATGACGCCCCATGGCACCTTCCATTTTTGTCCTTTGCATAGAGAAGAATTGTTTCACAGGTCCATGTAAGCCTGTTGACATACAGATTTTTGTACTTCCAGAAAAAATCTTATCATCCCCAGTGCGACAAAAAAAAAAAGGCATTTTCTATTCTGTCCCAGTAATATGAATCACTAAACACTGGACCTCTACTATAGGGAGAAGAGACTTTATGTCACCTCATCCCTATCTCCATTTCACAGAATCAATACAGTAAGACAATGACATAATATCAAAGAGGATAAAAAATGCTATGCAAATCTATGCCTTTTCAAGTTTGGTTTTGGTTTGGTTTGGTTTGGTTTTGACAATAACTGCTCATTCGCTGCACCCAAAAGTCTAGATTTTTTTCTTCCAATTAAATCATCATTATGCCATTTCTTGTTGGGCATTGTATGATTCTTGGGAGAGTAGTTGTTTCAACTTCATAAGTTGAAGGTCAAAAAAAAGAAAGGAAATCAACTGGACTCACCAGCGAAAGTAATCATGTTCCAGGAAGGGCAACCATATTCCTAAGATACAAAAGAAATATATAATTCACTACAGAATGAAGGCTTTTGTTCACAAGTCAGCACTTTAAAAGAAATCCATCTCCTAGCATGTTGAACCTCACAGATGCTTTTATCTGGTTTTCACTAAACTCTAAATACCAGGTTGGACAGTTAACAAAGATCTATGCAATTTCGGTTAATCTCAGCAGGAGGTTAAATTAAACAGCATTGGGGTATCAATATTGTTTGCAATAATATTTTAATCACTGACCCACTAGAGCAACCCAGTCTTTCATTAAAACCTGCATATTTTGCAGAATCCATCACTGACACCAAAGTTTCCAAGTTAAAATCCCAGCAGGCAGTGCTGTCAAGTGCCACACTGAAAATTCAGAGGAGTAACACAGGTTTGGGAATGGGACTCCTCCAGTTCCTCCCTTGTCCTCCAGGAATTGCTGTCATTTAGTATGAGCTGTTTTTCCCACTTATTTCCCATTTTTTCAGCCACACACATACTCTCACTGCTCACACTCGTACACTCACACAGATGACATGCAGTGACTATTTCTAAAGTGCCCAGAAGCATGCCAGGGCTTTCACCAAATACACAGCATGAAGGCTGCTACATACACACAGCAGATTCTGATCCTAAAATCCTCAACCATGTCTCCCAAAAATAAGCTGAAAGACTTCTTTTGATAGCACAATGTGGATCACGCCTAGTTACCTAAACGAAAGGGGAGATTCAGATTAGATGTTAGATTGGATGCTAGGAAAAATGTTTTCCTTGTTAGGGTGGTCAGGCATTGAAATAGATTGCCCTGGGAGGTGATGGAGTCATCATCCCTGCAAGTGTTCAAGAGGTGTTTGGATCTGATGCTGGAGGATATGGTTTAGGGTTTAGAGGTTACAGCAGAATGACAGGTTAATGGTTGGACTCGATGATCTTAGAGCTCTCCTCTAACCTTGATGATTCTATGATTCTATACCTAATGGATCAGCTCATGGTCTCTTATGCCTCTGTCTGGGTACCTAAAAAAGATAAACACCTACTACAACACAATTTTGCACTCCAAACCAGAGCTCTTAAATTGAGAGTACATCCTGTACGTGGAAAAAGCCCTTTTTCAAAACTCAGACTGGGTTCACTGCTCTGTTTTACACTTTTTTTAATTCAGCATAGTAAGGTCTTCAGAATCCCAGTAAAGCTGCTGCATAGCTAACTGAACTCCTATACCATTAGGCAAAATAATTTTACATATAAATTATTTAAATTTAATCTGTGATTAGTTCTACATATGAGCAATGATTTCACTATAGAATAAGTATTTTCCTTTTTAGAGAATTGCAGCATGATAAATAAATGAATAAAGACTTATAGCAGTGTATTTCAGTACATATGCAGAGAAGCATTCTTAGCAGAAAACTTTGAAATCACAATATTCTCTATGGTCCTGCTAGTCTGCATTAAAAATAACTAAAGACTGTAGTCATAATTTTTTTTTCCAAAACATGAAATGCATTTTATGCAACAATGCCTCAGCTGAGACACAAACCCAACAGAGCTTACAAATATTAGACATCAGCTCTTTCCGTAGCGTTGCTTCAGCTAACAGGCCTTATTGGTGATTGCAGATGCATTGATATTTTGTAAACCCAGTTTTAGATTAAAATTCATGAAAGAGATCTTGCTTGCATAAATAAATCAAGGCTGCAAAAATAAAGTTTAAACATCCATACACTACTACTATAATTTTGCTGAAATGACACACAGCATGACTACAAATTTTGGGAATAAAATTTATCTGGTTGTATTGCTGGAGAAGGGGTGAATATGTACCCATGGACTTAATAGCATTTTAAACATTCATTGGCCTATAGTTTTACCATTACTGAGCACCCACAAATTCTGTTGCATAGCGAGGTGACGTATCACAGTGAAAATAGGGCTCTTGTCTCAGAACTAGCTGAAAGAGGTAGAATCATAGAAACATCAAGTTTGGAGGAGACCTCCAGGATCATGGAGTCCAATGACTAGCCAGTCACTCTGCTGCAAACCCCAAATCCCAAACCACATCCTCCAGTGCCAGATTGAAATGCCACCCAAATACTTCCAGGGATGGTGACTCCACCACCTCCCTGGACAATCCACTCCAGTGCCTGACCACTCCAATAATGAAAAATTTTTTCCTAATGTCTAATGTCCCCTATCCCAGCTTATGGTCACTCCCTCTAGTCCTCTCCCTGCAGGCATGGCAGAAGAGACCATACATTACCTCTCTACAACCCCTAGGCAGAGCCATGAAGTCACCTCTGTGTCACTTCCTCTCCAAGGTCAAACAAATGCCAGAGATATTACTGCCTGTTCCCTCCATAATAGGTAAGCCAGGCCAGGCCACGTCCCACAAGGTTCTACAAGTCAGTTGCTCTGACCCATCTAAGTTGCTCTTATCTATACATAACACTAACGACAGAAATCTTCATTTTGAATTTGATGATGCTACAACATGCATGGGGATTTAAGAAGTAAGACTCAACCTGTCTGGAACAGTTTTGTCATAGAGTGCTATTTGATCAATAGTGACATTTGTGAGGCGAAAATCCTATTGATTTCCTTAGCATTTTCACTGAAATGTCTATCGTTGGCTTTCTAGTGGTGGTGAGGGAGGAGGAAAGAGAGAGAAGAAATGAGGAAATGTGGTAAATAATGCTACTACATTTCACTCAGAACAGCAAAAAGATTTTGTGTTCATCTGTAATCAGTTATAGTATCTTGCATTCAGTAGTCCCTATCCTAGATCTCCATTCCTGAACTCATCTCATCCTGATATTTATTTATGAGTGTCACCACTCATCATGACCACTGAAAACTATGCTTCCTTTTTGCCAGTGTGTGCCCCTACCCACCCTTAGGAATA